>NW_026682998.1:0-150868 GCF_027887145.1 Ammospiza caudacuta
CCTAGGGTAAGGGTCTATTAACCAGAAAGCCCTGAGTTCCAAGAACACAGCAGCTGCGAAGGACTAGCCAAGAAGAGCGCAAAAGTACCACAACATGCCTGCCTCCACAGCCTTTTCCTTGGGGACATGCCTAATTCCTGGCTGATTTGCCTTTCTCGTCTTAGGGTTGGGGTTCGGCCTAGGGCTAGGATTTTAAAAAGCAGGAAGCCCTGAGTTCCAGGCACACTGGAGCTGTGAAAGGCATCCAAAAGGGAGTGCAAAAGTGCCACAACATGGCTGCTTTCACGGCTTTTTCCTTGGCAAGAAGCCTAACATCAGGCTGATTTACTTTCCCAGGGTTACTGTTAGGCTTAGGCCTAGGGCTAGGATTTTTGAAACTAGGAAGCCCTGGGCTCCAGGCACACTGCAGCTGTTCAAGGCATCCCAAGGGGAGTACAAAAGTGCAACAACATGGCAGCTTTCACAGCTTTTTCCTTGGCACCATCCCTATACCTAGGCTGATTTATCTGCCTAGGGTTAGGGTTAGGGTTCAGCCTAGGGCTTGGATTTCTTTAACCAGGAAGCCCTGAGTTCCAGGCTTACTTCATCTGCCAAAGGCATCCCAAAGGGAGTGCAGAAGTGCCACAACATGGCTGCTTTCACGGCTTTTCCCTTAGGAAGAACCCTAATACCCGGCTGATTTACCTTCCTAGGGTTACTGTTAGGCTTAGGCCTAGGACTTTTAAAACCAGGAAGCCCTGGGCTCCAGGCACACTGCAGCTGCAAAAGGCATCCCAAGGGGAGCGCAAAAGTGACGCAACTTGGCTGCCACCACTGATATTTCCATGAGACCATCCCGAACCATAGGCTGATTTTCCTTCCTAGTTAAGGTGTGAGTTACGCCTAGGGTAAGGGTTTCTATTAACCAGAAAAGCCCTGAGTTCCAAGAACACAGCAGCTGCGAAGGACTAGCCAAGAAGAGCGCAAAAGTACCACAACATGCCTGCCTCCACAGCTTTTTCCTTGGGGACATGCCTAATTCCTGGCTGATTTGCCTTTCTCGTCTTAGGGTTGGGGTTCGGCCTAGGGCTAGGATTTTTAAAAGCAGGAAGCCCTGAGTTCCAGGCACACTGGAGCTGTGAAAGGCATCCAAAAGGGAGTGCAAAAGTGCCACAACATGGCTGCTTTCACGGCTTTTTCCTTGGCAAGAAGCCTAACATCAGGCTGATTTACTTTCCCAGGGTTACTGTTAGGCTTAGGCCTAGGGCTAGGATTTTTGAAACTAGGAAGCCCTTAGCTCCAGGCACACTGCAGCTGTTCAAGGCATCCCAAGGGGAGTACAAAAGTGCAACAACATGGCAGCTTTCACAGCTTTTTCCTTGGCACCATCCCTATACCTAGGCTGATTTATCTGCCTAGGGTTAGGGTTAGGGTTCAGCCTAGGGCTTGGATTTCTTTAACCAGGAAGCCCTGAGTTCCAGGCTTACTTCATCTGCCAAAGGCATCCCAAAGGGAGTGCAGAAGTGCCACAACATGGCTGCTTTCACGGCTTTTCCCTTAGGAAGAACCCTAATACCCGGCTGATTTACCTTCCTAGGGTTACTGTTAGGCTTAGGCCTAGGACTTTTAAAACCAGGAAGCCCTGGGCTCCAGGCACACTGCAGCTGCGAAAGGCATCCCAAGGGGAGCGCAAAAGTGACGCAACTTGGCTGCCACCACTGATATTTCCATGAGACCATCCCGAACCATAGGCTGATTTTCCTTCCTAGGGTTAAGGTTTGAGTTACGCCTAGGGTAAGGGTTCTATTAACCAGAAAGCCCTGAGTTCCAAGAACACAGCAACTGCGAAGGACTAGCCAAGAAGAGCGCAAAAGTACCACAACATGCCTGCCTCCACAGCTTTTTCCTTGGGGACATGCCTAATTCCTGGCTGATTTGCCTTTCTCGTCTTAGGGTTGGGGTTCGGCCTAGGGCTAGGATTTTTAAAAGCAGGAAGCCCTGAGTTCCAGGCACACTGGAGCTGTGAAAGGCATCCAAAAGGGAGTGCAAAAGTGCCACAACATGGCTGCTTTCACGGCTTTTTCCTTGGCAAGAAGCCTAACACCAGGCTGATTTACTTTCCCAGGGTTACTGTTAGGCTTAGGCCTAGGGCTAGGATTTTTGAAACTAGGAAGCCCTTAGCTCCAAGCACACTGCAGCTGTTCAAGGCATCCCAAGGGGAGTACAAAAGTGCAACAACATGGCAGCTTTCACAGCTTTTTCCTTGGCACCATCCCTATACCTAGGCTGATTTATCTGCCTAGGGTTAGGGTTAGGGTTCAGCCTAGGGCTTGGATTTCTTTAACCAGGAAGCCCTGAGTTCCAGGCTTACTTCATCTGCCAAAGGCATCCCAAAGGGAGTGCAGAAGTGCCACAACATGGCTGCTTTCACGGCTTTTCCCTTAGGAAGAACCCTAATACCCGGCTGATTTACCTTCCTAGGGTTACTGTTAGGCTTAGGCCTAGGACTTTTAAAACCAGGAAGCCCTGGGCTCCAGGCACACTGCAGCTGCAAAAGGCATCCCAAGGGGAGCACAAAAGTGACGCAACTTGGCTGCCACCACTGATATTTCCATGAGACCATCCCGAACCATAGGCTGATTTTCCTTCCTAGGGTTAAGGTTTGAGTTACGCCTAGGGTAAGGGTTCTATTAACCAGAAAGCCCTGAGTTCCAAGAACACAGCAGCTGCGAAGGACTAGCCAAGAAGAGCGCAAAAGTACCACAACATGCCTGCCTCCACAGCTTTTTCCTTGGGGACATGCCTAATTCCTGGCTGATTTGCCTTTCTCGTCTTAGGGTTGGGGTTCGGCCTAGGGCTAGGATTTTTAAAAGCAGGAAGCCCTGAGTTCCAGGCACACTGGAGCTGTGAAAGGCATCCAAAAGGGAGTGCAAAAGTGCCACAACATGGCTGCTTTCACGGCTTTTTCCTTGGCAAGAAACCTAACATCAGGCTGATTTACTTTCCCAGGGTTACTGTTAGGCTTAGGCCTAGGGCTAGGATTTTTGAAACTAGGAGGCCCTTAGCTCCAGGCACACTGCAGCTGTTCAAGGCATCCCAAGGGGAGTACAAAAGTGCAACAACATGGCAGCTTTCACAGCTTTTTCCTTGGCACCATCCCTATACCTAGGCTGATTTATCTGCCTAGGGTTAGGGTTAGGGTTCAGCCTAGGGCTTGGATTTCTTTAACCAGGAAGCCCTGAGTTCCAGGCTTACTTCATCTGCCAAAGGCATCCCAAAGGGAGTGCAGAAGTGCCACAACATGGCTGCTTTCACGGCTTTTCCCTTAGGAAGAACCCTAATACCCGGCTGATTTACCTTCCTAGGGTTACTGTTAGGCTTAGGCCTAGGACTTTTAAAACCAGGAAGCCCTGGGCTCCAGGCACACTGCAGCTGCAAAAGGCATCCCAAGGGGAGCGCAAAAGTGACGCAACTTGGCTGCCACCACTGATATTTCCATGAGACCATCCCGAACCATAGGCTGATTTTCCTTCCTAGGGTTAAGGTTTGAGTTACGCCTAGGGTAAGGGTCTATTAACCAGAAAGCCCTGAGTTCCAAGAACACAGCAGCTGCGAAGGACTAGCCAAGAAGAGCGCAAAAGTACCACAACATGCCTGCCTCCACAGCTTTTTCCTTGGGGACATGCCTAATTCCTGGCTGATTTGCCTTTCTCGTCTTAGGGTTGGGGTTCGGCCTAGGGCTAGGATTTTTAAAAGCAGGAAGCCCTGAGTTCCAGGCACACTGGAGCTGTGAAAGGCATCCAAAAGGGAGTGCAAAAGTGCCACAACATGGCTGCTTTCACGGCTTTTTCCTTGGCAAGAAGCCTAACACCAGGCTGATTTACTTTCCCAGGGTTACTGTTAGGCTTAGGCCTAGGGCTAGGATTTTTGAAACTAGGAAGCCCTGGGCTCCAGGCACACTGCAGCTGTTCAAGGCATCCCAAGGGGAGTACAAAAGTGCAACAACATGGCAGCTTTCACAGCTTTTTCCTTGGCACCATCCCTATACCTAGGCTGATTTATCTGCCTAGGGTTAGGGTTAGGGTTCAGCCTAGGGCTTGGATTTCTTTAACCAGGAAGCCCTGAGTTCCAGGCTTACTTCATCTGCCAAAGGCATCCCAAAGGGAGTGCAGAAGTGCCACAACATGGCTGCTCTCACGGCTTTTTCCTTGGCAAGAAGCCTAACATCAGGCTGATTTACTTTCCCAGGGTTACTGTTAGGCTTAGGCCTAGGGCTAGGATTTTTGAAACTAGGAAGCCCTTAGCTCCAGGCACACTGCAGCTGTTCAAGGCATCCCAAGGGGAGTACAAAAGTGCAACAACATGGCAGCTTTCACAGCTTTTTCCTTGGCACCATCCCTATACCTAGGCTGATTTATCTGCCTAGGGTTAGGGTTAGGGTTCAGCCTAGGGCTGTGATTTCTTTAACCAGGAAGCCCTGAGTTCCAGGCTTACTTCATCTGCCAAAGGCATCCCAAAGGGAGTGCAGAAGTGCCACAACATGGCTGCTTTCACGGCTTTTCCCTTAGGAAGAACCCTAATACCCGGCTGATTTACCTTTCTAGGGTTACTGTTAGGCTTAGGCCTAGGACTTTTAAAACCAGGAAGCCCTGGGCTCCAGGCACACTGCAGCTGCAAAAGGCATCCCAAGGGGAGCGCAAAAGTGACGCAACTTGGCTGCCACCACTGATATTTCCATGAGACCATCCCGAACCATAGGCTGATTTTCCTTCCTAGGGTTAAGGTTTGAGTTACGCCTAGGGTAAGGGTTCTATTAACCAGAAAGCCCTGAGTTCCAAGAACACAGCAGCTGCGAAGGACTAGCCAAGAAGAGCGCAAAAGTACCACAACATGCCTGCCTCCACAGCTTTTTCCTTGGGGACATGCCTAATTCCTGGCTGATTTGCCTTTCTCGTCTTAGGGTTGGGGTTCGGCCTAGGGCTAGGATTTTTAAAAGCAGGAAGCCCTGAGTTCCAGGCACACTGGAGCTGTGAAAGGCATCCAAAAGGGAGTGCAAAAGTGCCACAACATGGCTGCTTTCACGGCTTTTTCCTTGGCAAGACGCCTAACACCAGGCTGACTTACCTTCCCAGGGTTACTGTTAGGCTTAGGCCTAGGGCTAGGATTTTTGAAACTAGGAAGCCCTGGGCTCCAGGCACACTGCAGCTGTTCAAGGCATCCCAAGGGGAGTACAAAAGTGCAACAACATGGCAGCTTTCACAGCTTTTTCCTTGGCACCATCCCTATACCTAGGCTGATTTATCTGCCTAGGGTTAGGGTTAGGGTTCAGCCTAGGGCTTGGATTTCTTTAACCAGGAAGCCCTGAGTTCCAGGCTTACTTCATCTGCCAAAGGCATCCCAAAGGGAGTGCAGAAGTGCCACAACATGGCTGCTTTCACGGCTTTTCCCTTAGGAAGAACCCTAATACCCGGCTGATTTACCTTCCTAGGGTTACTGTTAGGCTTAGGCCTAGGACTTTTAAAACCAGGAAGCCCTGGGCTCCAGGCACACTGCAGCTGCAAAAGGCATCCCAAGGGGAGCGCAAAAGTGACGCAACTTGGCTGCCACCACTGATATTTCCATGAGACCATCCCGAACCATAGGCTGATTTTCCTTCCTAGGGTTAAGGTTTGAGTTACGCCTAGGGTAAGGGTTCTATTAACCAGAAAGCCCTGAGTTCCAAGAACACAGCAGCTGCGAAGGACTAGCCAAGAAGAGCGCAAAAGTACCACAACATGCCTGCCTCCACAGCTTTTTCCTTGGGGACATGCCTAATTCCTGGCTGATTTGCCTTTCTCGTCTTAGGGTTGGGGTTCGGCCTAGGGCTAGGATTTTTAAAAGCAGGAAGCCCTGAGTTCCAGGCACACTGGAGCTGTGAAAGGCATCCAAAAGGGAGTGCAAAAGTGCCACAACATGGCTGCTTTCACGGCTTTTTCCTTGGCAAGACGCCTAACACCAGGCTGATTTACCTTCCCAGGGTTACTGTTAGGCTTAGGCCTAGGGCTAGGATTTTTTAAACTAGGAAGCCCTTAGCTCCAGGCACACTGCAGCTGTTCAAGGCATCCCAAGGGGAGTACAAAAGTGCAACAACATGGCAGCTTTCACAGCTTTTTCCTTGGCACCATCCCTATACCTAGGCTGATTTATCTGCCTAGGGTTAGGGTTAGGGTTCAGCCTAGGGCTTGGATTTCTTTAACCAGGAAGCCCTGAGTTCCAGGCTTACTTCATCTGCCAAAGGCATCCCAAAGGGAGTGCAGAAGTGCCACAACATGGCTGCTTTCACGGCTTTTCCCTTAGGAAGAACCCTAATACCCGGCTGATTTACCTTCCTAGGGTTACTGTTAGGCTTAGGCCTAGGACTTTTAAAACCAGGAAGCCCTGGGCTCCAGGCACACTGCAGCTGCAAAAGGCATCCCAAGGGGAGCGCAAAAGTGACGCAACTTGGCTGCCACCACTGATATTTCCATGAGACCATCCCGAACCATAGGTTGATTTTCCTTCCTAGGGTTAAGGTTTGAGTTACGCCTAGGTTAAGGGTTCTATTAACCAGAAAGCCCTGAGTTCCAAGAACACAGCAGCTGCGAAGGACTAGCCAAGAAGAGCGCAAAAGTACCACAACATGCCTGCCTCCACAGCTTTTTCCTTGGGGACATGCCTAATTCCTGGCTGATTTGCCTTTCTCGTCTTAGGGTTGGGGTTCGGCCTAGGGCTAGGATTTTTAAAAGCAGGAAGCCCTGAGTTCCAGGCACACTGGAGCTGTGAAAGGCATCCAAAAGGGAGTGCAAAAGTGCCACAACATGGCTGCTTTCACGGCTTTTTCCTTGGCAAGAAGCCTAACACCAGGCTGATTTACTTTCCCAGGGTTACTGTTAGGCTTAGGCCTAGGGCTAGGATTTTTGAAACTAGGAAGCCCTTAGCTCCAGGCACACTGCAGCTGTTCAAGGCATCCCAAGGGGAGTACAAAAGTGCAACATGGCAGCTTTCACAGCTTTTTCATTGGCACCATCCCTATACCTAGGCTGATTTATCTGCCTAGGGTTAGGGTTAGGGTTCAGCCTAGGGCTTGGATTTCTTTAACCAGGAAGCCCTGAGTTCCAGGCTTACTTCATCTGCCAAAGGCATCCCAAAGGGAGTGCAGAAGTGCCACAACATGGCTGCTCTCACGGCTTTTTCCTTGGCAAGAAGCCTAACATCAGGCTGATTTACTTTCCCAGGGTTACTGTTAGGCTTAGGCCTAGGGCTAGGATTTTTGAAACTAGGAAGCCCTTAGCTCCAGGCACACTGCAGCTGTTCAAGGCATCCCAAGGGGAGTACAAAAGTGCAACAACATGGCAGCTTTCACAGCTTTTTCCTTGGCACCATCCCTATACCTAGGCTGATTTATCTGCCTAGGGTTAGGGTTAGGGTTCAGCCTAGGGCTTGGATTTCTTTAACCAGGAAGCCCTGAGTTCCAGGCTTACTTCATCTGCCAAAGGCATCCCAAAGGGAGTGCAGAAGTGCCACAACATGGCTGCTTTCACGGCTTTTCCCTTAGGAAGAACCCTAATACCCGGCTGATTTACCTTCCTAGGGTTACTGTTAGGCTTAGGCCTAGGACTTTTCAAACCAGGAAGCCCTGGGCTCCAGGCACACTGCAGCTGCAAAAGGCATCCCAAGGGGAGCGCAAAAGTGACGCAACTTGGCTGCCACCACTGATATTTCCATGAGACCATCCCGAACCATAGGCTGATTTTCCTTCCTAGGGTTAAGGTTTGAGTTACGCCTAGGGTAAGGGTCTATTAACCAGAAAGCCCTGAGTTCCAAGAACACAGCAGCTGCGAAGAACTAGCCAAGAAGAGCGCAAAAGTACCACAACATGCCTGCCTCCACAGCTTTTTCCTTGGGGACATGCCTAATTCCTGGCTGATTTGCCTTTCTCGTCTTAGGGTTGGAGTTCGGCCTAGGGCTAGGATTATTAAAAGCAGGAAGCCCTGAGTTCCAGGCACACTGGAGCTGTGAAAGGCATCCAAAAGGGAGTGCAAAAGTGCCACAACATGGCTGCTTTCACGGCTTTTTCCTTGGCAAGACGCCTAACACCAGGCTGACTTACCTTCCCAGGGTTACTGTTAGGCTTAGGCCTAGGGCTAGGATTTTTGAAACTAGGAAGCCCTGGGCTCCAGGCACACTGCAGCTGTTCAAGGCATCCCAAGGGGAGTACAAAAGTGCAACAACATAGCAGCTTTCACAGCTTTTTCCTTGGCACCATCCCTATACCTAGGCTGATTTATCTGCCTAGGGTTAGGGTTAGGGTTCAGCCTAGGGCTTGGATTTCTTTAACCAGGAAGCCCTGAGTTCCAGGCTTATTCATCTGCCAAAGGCATCCCAAAGGGAGTGCAGAAGTGCCACAACATGGCTGCTTTCACGGCTTTTCCCTTAGGAAGAACCCTAATACCCGGCTGATTTACCTTCCTAGGGTTACTGTTAGGCTTAGGCCTAGGACTTTTAAAACCAGGAAGCCCTGGGCTCCAGGCACACTGCAGCTGCAAAAGGCATCCCAAGGGGAGCGCAAAAGTGACGCAACTTGGCTGCCACCACTGATATTTCCATGAGACCATCCCGAACCATAGGCTGATTTTCCTTCCTAGGGTTAAGGTTTGAGTTACGCCTAGGGTAAGGGTTCTATTAACCAGAAAGCCCTGAGTTCCAAGAACACAGCAGCTGCGAAGGACTAGCCAAGAAGAGCGCAAAAGTACCACAACATGCCTGCCTCCACAGCTTTTTCCTTGGGGACATGCCTAATTCCTGGCTGATTTGCCTTTCTCGTCTTAGGGTTGGGGTTCGGCCTAGGGCTAGGATTTTTAAAAGCAGGAAGCCCTGAGTTCCAGGCACACTGGAGCTGTGAAAGGCATCCAAAAGGGAGTGCAAAAGTGCCACAACATGGCTGCTTTCACGGCTTTTTCCTTGGCAAGACGCCTAACACCAGGCTGATTTACCTTCCCAGGGTTACTGTTAGGCTTAGGCCTAGGGCTAGGATTTTTGAAACTAGGAAGCCCTTAGCTCCAGGCACACTGCAGCTGTTCAAGGCATCCCAAGGGGAGTACAAAAGTGCAACAACATGGCAGCTTTCACAGCTTTTTCCTTGGCACCATCCCTATACCTAGGCTGATTTATCTGCCTAGGGTTAGGGTTAGGGTTCAGCCTAGGGCTTGGATTTCTTTAACCAGGAAGCCCTGAGTTCCAGGCTTACTTCATCTGCCAAAGGCATCCCAAAGGGAGTGCAGAAGTGCCACAACATGGCTGCTTTCACGGCTTTTCCCTTAGGAAGAACCCTAATACCCGGCTGATTTACCTTCCTAGGGTTACTGTTAGGCTTAGGCCTAGGACTTTTAAAACCAGGAAGCCCTGGGCTCCAGGCACACTGCAGCTGCGAAAGGCATCCCAAGGGGAGCGCAAAAGTGACGCAACTTGGCTGCCACCACTGATATTTCCATGAGACCATCCCGAACCATAGGCTGATTTTCCTTCCTAGGGTTAAGGTTTGAGTTACGCCTAGGGTAAGGGTTCTATTAACCAGAAAGCCCTGAGTTCCAAGAACACAGCAACTGCGAAGGACTAGCCAAGAAGAGCGCAAAAGTACCACAACATGCCTGCCTCCACAGCTTTTTCCTTGGGGACATGCCTAATTCCTGGCTGATTTGCCTTTCTCGTCTTAGGGTTGGGGTTCGGCCTAGGGCTAGGATTTTTAAAAGCAGGAAGCCCTGAGTTCCAGGCACACTGGAGCTGTGAAAGGCATCCAAAAGGGAGTGCAAAAGTGCCACAACATGGCTGCTTTCACGGCTTTTTCCTTGGCAAGAAGCCTAACACCAGGCTGATTTACTTTCCCAGGGTTACTGTTAGGCTTAGGCCTAGGGCTAGGATTTTTGAAACTAGGAAGCCCTTAGCTCCAAGCACACTGCAGCTGTTCAAGGCATCCCAAGGGGAGTACAAAAGTGCAACAACATGGCAGCTTTCACAGCTTTTTCCTTGGCACCATCCCTATACCTAGGCTGATTTATCTGCCTAGGGTTAGGGTTAGGGTTCAGCCTAGGGCTTGGATTTCTTTAACCAGGAAGCCCTGAGTTCCAGGCTTACTTCATCTGCCAAAGGCATCCCAAAGGGAGTGCAGAAGTGCCACAACATTGCTGCTCTCACGGCTTTTTCCTTGGCAAGAAGCCTAACATCAGGCTGATTTACTTTCCCAGGGTTACTGTTAGGCTTAGGCCTAGGGCTAGGATTTTTGAAACTAGGAAGCCCTTAGCTCCAGGCACACTGCAGCTGTTCAAGGCATCCCAAGGGGAGTACAAAAGTGCAACAACATGGCAGCTTTCACAGCTTTTTCCTTGGCACCATCCCTATACCTAGGCTGGTTTATCTGCCTAGGGTTAGGGTTAGGGTTCAGCCTAGGGCTTGAATTTTTTTAACCAGGAAGCCCTGAGTTCCAGGCTTACTTCATCTGCCAAAGGCATCCCAAAGGGAGTGCAGAAGTGCCACAACATGGCTGCTTTCACGGCTTTTCCCTTAGGAAGAACCCTAATACCCGGCTGATTTACCTTTCTAGGGTTACTGTTAGGCTTAGGCCTAGGACTTTTAAAACCAGGAAGCCCTGGGCTCCAGGCACACTGCAGCTGCAAAAGGCATCCCAAGGGGAGCGCAAAAGTGACGCAACTTGGCTGCCACCACTGATATTTCCATGAGACCATCCCGAACCATAGGCTGATTTTCCTTCCTAGGGTTAAGGTTTGAGTTACGCCTAGGGTAAGGGTTCTATTAACCAGAAAGCCCTGAGTTCCAAGAACACAGCAGCTGCGAAGGACTAGCCAAGAAGAGCGCAAAAGTACCACAACATGCCTGCCTCCACAGCTTTTTCCTTGGGGACATGCCTAATTCCTGGCTGATTTGCCTTTCTCGTCTTAGGGTTGGGGTTCGGCCTAGGGCTAGGATTTTTAAAAGCAGGAAGCCCTGAGTTCCAGGCACACTGGAGCTGTGAAAGGCATCCAAAAGGGAGTGCAAAAGTGCCACAACATGGCTGCTTTCACGGCTTTTTCCTTGGCAAGACGCCTAACACCAGGCTGACTTACCTTCCCAGGGTTACTGTTAGGCTTAAGCCTAGGGCTAGGATTTTTAAAACTAGGAAGCCCTTAGCTCCAGGCACACTGCAGCTGTTCAAGGCATCCCAAGGGGAGTACAAAAGTGCAACAACATGGCAGCTTTCACAGCTTTTTCCTTGGCACCATCCCTATACCTAGGCTGATTTATCTGCCTAGGGTTAGGGTTAGGGTTCAGCCTAGGGCTTGGATTTCTTTAACCAGGAAGCCCTGAGTTCCAGGCTTACTTCATCTGCCAAAGGCATCCCAAAGGGAGTGCAGAAGTGCCACAACATGGCTGCTTTCACGGCTTTTCCCTTAGGAAGAACCCTAATACCCGGCTGATATACCTTCCTAGTGTTACTGTTAGGCTTAGGCCTAGGACTTTTAAAACCAGGAAGCCCTGGGCTCCAGGCACACTGCAGCTGCAAAAGGCATCCCAAGGGGAGCGCAAAAGTGACGCAACTTGGCTGCCACCACTGATATTTCCATGAGACCATCCCGAACCATAGGCTGATTTTCCTTCCTAGGGTTAAGGTTTGAGTTACGCCTAGGGTAAGGGTTCTATTAACCAGAAAGCCCTGAGTTCCAAGAACACAGCAGCTGCGAAGGACTAGCCAAGAAGAGCGCAAAAGTACCACAACATGCCTGCCTCCACAGCTTTTTCCTTGGGGACATGCCTAATTCCTGGCTGATTTGCCTTTCTCGTCTTAGGGTTGGGGTTCGGCCTAGGGCTAGGATTTTTAAAAGCAGGAAGCCCTGAGTTCCAGGCACACTGGAGCTGTGAAAGGCATCCAAAAGGGAGTGCAAAAGTGCCACAACATGGCTGCTTTCACGGCTTTTTCCTTGGCAAGAAACCTAACATCAGGCTGATTTACTTTCCCAGGGTTACTGTTAGGCTTAGGCCTAGGGCTAGGATTTTTGAAACTAGGAGGCCCTTAGCTCCAGGCACACTGCAGCTGTTCAAGGCATCCCAAGGGGAGTACAAAAGTGCAACAACATGGCAGCTTTCACAGCTTTTTCCTTGGCACCATCCCTATACCTAGGCTGATTTATCTGCCTAGGGTTAGGGTTAGGGTTCAGCCTAGGGCTTGGATTTCTTTAACCAGGAAGCCCTGAGTTCCAGGCTTACTTCATCTGCCAAAGGCATCCCAAAGGGAGTGCAGAAGTGCCACAACATGGCTGCTTTCACGGCTTTTCCCTTAGGAAGAACCCTAATACCCGGCTGATTTACCTTCCTAGGGTTACTGTTAGGCTTAGGCCTAGGACTTTTAAAACCAGGAAGCCCTGGGCTCCAGGCACACTGCAGCTGCAAAAGGCATCCCAAGGGGAGCGCAAAAGTGACGCAACTTGGCTGCCACCACTGATATTTCCATGAGACCATCCCGAACCATAGGCTGATTTTCCTTCCTAGGGTTAAGGTTTGAGTTACGCCTAGGGTAAGGGTCTATTAACCAGAAAGCCCTGAGTTCCAAGAACACAGCAGCTGCGAAGGACTAGCCAAGAAGAGCGCAAAAGTACCACAACATGCCTGCCTCCACAGCTTTTTCCTTGGGGACATGCCTAATTCCTGGCTGATTTGCCTTTCTCGTCTTAGGGTTGGGGTTCGGCCTAGGGCTAGGATATTAAAAAGCAGGAAGCCCTGAGTTCCAGGCACACTGGAGCTGTGAAAGGCATCCAAAAGGGAGTGCAAAAGTGCCACAACATGGCTGCTTTCACGGCTTTTTCCTTGGCAAGAAGCCTAACACCAGGCTGATTTACTTTCCCAGGGTTACTGTTAGGCTTAGGCCTAGGGCTAGGATTTTTGAAACTAGGAAGCCCTGGGCTCCAGGCACACTGCAGCTGTTCAAGGCATCCCAAGGGGAGTACAAAAGTGCAACAACATGGCAGCTTTCACAGCTTTTTCCTTGGCACCATCCCTATACCTAGGCTGATGTATCTGCCTAGGGTTAGGGTTAGGGTTCAGCCTAGGGCTTGGATTTCTTTAACCAGGAAGCCCTGAGTTCCAGGCTTACTTCATCTGCCAAAGGCATCCCAAAGGGAGTGCAGAAGTGCCACAACATGGCTGCTCTCATGGCTTTTTCCTTGGCAAGAAGCCTAACATCAGGCTGATTTACTTTCCCAGGGTTACTGTTAGGCTTAGGCCTAGGGCTAGGATTTTTGAAACTAGGAAGCCCTTAGCTCCAGGCACACTGCAGCTGTTCAAGGCATCCCAAGGGGAGTACAAAAGTGCAACAACATGGCAGCTTTCACAGCTTTTTCCTTGGCACCATCCCTATACCTAGGCTGATTTATCTGCCTAGGGTTAGGGTTAGGGTTCAGCCTAGGGCTTGGATTTCTTTAACCAGGAAGCCCTGAGTTCCAGGCTTACTTCATCTGCCAAAGGCATCCCAAAGGGAGTGCAGAAGTGCCACAACATGGCTGCTTTCACGGCTTTTCCCTTAGGAAGAACCCTAATACCCGGCTGATTTACCTTTCTAGGGTTACTGTTAGGCTTAGGCCTAGGACTTTTAACACCAGGAAGCCCTGGGCTCCAGGCACACTGCAGCTGCAAAAGGCATCCCAAGGGGAGCGCAAAAGTGACGCAACTTGGCTGCCACCACTGATATTTCCATGAGACCATCCCGAACCATAGGCTGATTTTCCTTCCTAGGGTTAAGGTTTGAGTTACGCCTAGGGTAAGGGTTCTATTAACCAGAAAGCCCTGAGTTCCAAGAACACAGCAGCTGCGAAGGACTAGCCAAGAAGAGCGCAAAAGTACCACAACATGCCTGCCTCCACAGCTTTTTCCTTGGGGACATGCCTAATTCCTGGCTGATTTGCCTTTCTCGTCTTAGGGTTGGGGTTCGGCCTAGGGCTAGGATTTTTAAAAGCAGGAAGCCCTGAGTTCCAGGCACACTGGAGCTGTGAAAGGCATCCAAAAGGGAGTGCAAAAGTGCCACAACATGGCTGCTTTCACGGCTTTTTCCTTGGCAAGACGCCTAACACCAGGCTGACTTACCTTCCCAGGGTTACTGTTAGGCTTAGGCCTAGGGCTAGGATTTTTGAAACTAGGAAGCCCTGGGCTCCAGGCACACTGCAGCTGTTCAAGGCATCCCAAGGGGAGTACAAAAGTGCAACAACATGGCAGCTTTCACAGCTTTTTCCTTGGCACCATCCCTATACCTAGGCTGATTTATCTGCCTAGGGTTAGGGTTAGGGTTCAGCCTAGGGCTTGGATTTCTTTAACCAGGAAGCCCTGAGTTCCAGGCTTACTTCATCTGCCAAAGGCATCCCAAAGGGAGTGCAGAAGTGCCACAACATGGCTGCTTTCACGGCTTTTCCCTTAGGAAGAACCCTAATACCCGGCTGATTTACCTTCCTAGGGTTACTGTTAGGCTTAGGCCTAGGACTTTTAAAACCAGGAAGCCCTGGGCTCCAGGCACACTGCAGCTGCAAAAGGCATCCCAAGGGGAGCGCAAAAGTGACGCAACTTGGCTGCCACCACTGATATTTCCATGAGACCATCCCGAACCATAGGCTGATTTTCCTTCCTAGGGTTAAGGTTTGAGTTACGCCTAGGGTAAGGGTTCTATTAACCAGAAAGCCCTGAGTTCCAAGAACACAGCAGCTGCGAAGGACTAGCCAAGAAGAGCGCAAAAGTACCACAACATGCCTGCCTCCACAGCTTTTTCCTTGGGGACATGCCTAATTCCTGGCTGATTTGCCTTTCTCGTCTTAGGGTTGGGGTTCGGCCTAGGGCTAGGATTTTTAAAAGCAGGAAGCCCTGAGTTCCAGGCACACTGGAGCTGTGAAAGGCATCCAAAAGGGAGTGCAAAAGTGCCACAACATGGCTGCTTTCACGGCTTTTTCCTTGGCAAGACGCCTAACATCAGGCTGATTTACCTTCCCAGGGTTACTGTTAGGCTTAGGCCTAGGGCTAGGATTTTTTAAACTAGGAAGCCCTTAGCTCCAGGCACACTGCAGCTGTTCAAGGCATCCCAAGGGGAGTACAAAAGTGCAACAACATGGCAGCTTTCACAGCTTTTTCCTTGGCACCATCCCTATACCTAGGCTGATTTATCTGCCTAGGGTTAGGGTTAGGGTTCAGCCTAGGGCTTGGATTTCTTTAACCAGGAAGCCCTGAGTTCCAGGCTTACTTCATCTGCCAAAGGCATCCCAAAGGGAGTGCAGAAGTGCCACAACATGGCTGCTTTCACGGCTTTTCCCTTAGGAAGAACCCTAATACCCGGCTGATTTACCTTCCTAGGGTTACTGTTAGGCTTAGGCCTAGGACTTTTAAAACCAGGAAGCCCTGGGCTCCAGGCACACTGCAGCTGCAAAAGGCATCCCAAGGGGAGCGCAAAAGTGACGCAACTTGGCTGCCACCACTGATATTTCCATGAGACCATCCCGAACCATAGGTTGATTTTCCTTCCTAGGGTTAAGGTTTGAGTTACGCCTAGGTTAAGGGTTCTATTAACCAGAAAGCCCTGAGTTCCAAGAACACAGCAGCTGCGAAGGACTAGCCAAGAAGAGCGCAAAAGTACCACAACATGCCTGCCTCCACAGCTTTTTCCTTGGGGACATGCCTAATTCCTGGCTGATTTGCCTTTCTCGTCTTAGGGTTGGGGTTCGGCCTAGGGCTAGGATTTTTAAAAGCAGGAAGCCCTGAGTTCCAGGCACACTGGAGCTGTGAAAGGCATCCAAAAGGGAGTGCAAAAGTGCCACAACATGGCTGCTTTCGCGGCTTTTTCCTTGGCAAGAAGCCTAACACCAGGCTGATTTACTTTCCCAGGGTTACTGTTAGGCTTAGGCCTAGGGCTAGGATTTTTGAAACTAGGAAGCCCTTAGCTCCAGGCACACTGCAGCTGTTCAAGGCATCCCAAGGGGAGTACAAAAGTGCAACATGGCAGCTTTCACAGCTTTTTCCTTGGCACCATCCCTATACCTAGGCTGATTTATCTGCCTAGGGTTAGGGTTAGGGTTCAGCCTAGGGCTTGGATTTCTTTAACCAGGAAGCCCTGAGTTCCAGGCTTACTTCATCTGCCAAAGGCATCCCAAAGGGAGTGCAGAAGTGCCACAACATGGCTGCTCTCACGGCTTTTTCCTTGGCAAGAAGCCTAACATCAGGCTGATTTACTTTCCCAGGGTTACTGTTAGGCTTAGGCCTAGGACTTTTAAAACCAGGAAGCCCTGGGCTCCAGGCACACTGCAGCTGCAAAAGGCATCCCAAGGGGAGCGCAAAAGTGACGCAACTTGGCTGCCACCACTGATATTTCCATGAGACCATCCCGAACCATAGGCTGATTTTCCTTCCTAGGGTTAAGGTTTGAGTTACGCCTAGGGTAAGGGTCTATTAACCAGAAAGCCCTGAGTTCCAAGAACACAGCAGCTGCGAAGAACTAGCCAAGAAGAGCGCAAAAGTACCACAACATGCCTGCCTCCACAGCTTTTTCCTTGGGGACATGCCTAATTCCTGGCTGATTTGCCTTTCTCGTCTTAGGGTTGGAGTTCGGCCTAGGGCTAGGATTATTAAAAGCAGGAAGCCCTGAGTTCCAGGCACACTGGAGCTGTGAAAGGCATCCAAAAGGGAGTGCAAAAGTGCCACAACATGGCTGCTTTCACGGCTTTTTCCTTGGCAAGACGCCTAACACCAGGCTGACTTACCTTCCCAGGGTTACTGTTAGGCTTAGGCCTAGGGCTAGGATTTTTGAAACTAGGAAGCCCTGGGCTCCAGGCACACTGCAGCTGTTCAAGGCATCCCAAGGGGAGTACAAAAGTGCAACAACATGGCAGCTTTCACAGCTTTTTCCTTGGCACCATCCCTATACCTAGGCTGATTTATCTGCCTAGGGTTAGGGTTAGGGTTCAGCCTAGGGCTTGGATTTCTTTAACCAGGAAGCCCTGAGTTCCAGGCTTACTTCATCTGCCAAAGGCATCCCAAAGGGAGTGCAGAAGTGCCACAACATGGCTGCTTTCACGGCTTTTCCCTTAGGAAGAACCCTAATACCCGGCTGATTTACCTTCCTAGGGTTACTGTTAGGCTTAGGCCTAGGACTTTTAAAACCAGGAAGCCCTGGGCTCCAGGCACACTGCAGCTGCAAAAGGCATCCCAAGGGGAGCACAAAAGTGACGCAACTTGGCTGCCACCACTGATATTTCCATGAGACCATCCCGAACCATAGGCTGATTTTCCTTCCTAGGGTTAAGGTTTGAGTTACGCCTAGGGTAAGGGTTCTATTAACCAGAAAGCCCTGAGTTCCAAGAACACAGCAGCTGCGAAGGACTAGCCAAGAAGAGCGCAAAAGTACCACAACATGCCTGCCTCCACAGCTTTTTCCTTGGGGACATGCCTAATTCCTGGCTGATTTGCCTTTCTCGTCTTAGGGTTGGGGTTCGGCCTAGGGCTAGGATTTTTAAAAGCAGGAAGCCCTGAGTTCCAGGCACACTGGAGCTGTGAAAGGCATCCAAAAGGGAGTGCAAAAGTGCCACAACATGGCTGCTTTCACGGCTTTTTCCTTGGCAAGACGCCTAACACCAGGCTGATTTACCTTCCCAGGGTTACTGTTAGGCTTAGGCCTAGGGCTAGGATTTTTTAAACTAGGAAGCCCTTAGCTCCAGGCACACTGCAGCTGTTCAAGGCATCCCAAGGGGAGTACAAAAGTGCAACAACATGGCAGCTTTCACAGCTTTTTCCTTGGCACCATCCCTATACCTAGGCTGATTTATCTGCCTAGGGTTAGGGTTAGGGTTCAGCCTAGGGCTTGGATTTCTTTAACCAGGAAGCCCTGAGTTCCAGGCTTACTTCATCTGCCAAAGGCATCCCAAAGGGAGTGCAGAAGTGCCACAACATGGCTGCTTTCACGGCTTTTCCCTTAGGAAGAACCCTAATACCCGGCTGATTTACCTTCCTAGGGTTACTGTTAGGCTTAGGCCTAGGACTTTTAAAACCAGGAAGCCCTGGGCTCCAGGCACACTGCAGCTGCAAAAGGCATCCCAAGGGGAGCGCAAAAGTGACGCAACTTGGCTGCCACCACTGATATTTCCATGAGACCATCCCGAACCATAGGTTGATTTTCCTTCCTAGGGTTAAGGTTTGAGTTACGCCTAGGTTAAGGGTTCTATTAACCAGAAAGCCCTGAGTTCCAAGAACACAGCAGCTGCGAAGGACTAGCCAAGAAGAGCGCAAAAGTACCACAACATGCCTGCCTCCACAGCTTTTTCCTTGGGGACATGCCTAATTCCTGGCTGATTTGCCTTTCTCGTCTTAGGGTTGGGGTTCGGCCTAGGGCTAGGATTTTTAAAAGCAGGAAGCCCTGAGTTCCAGGCACACTGGAGCTGTGAAAGGCATCCAAAAGGGAGTGCAAAAGTGCCACAACATGGCTGCTTTCACGGCTTTTTCCTTGGCAAGAAGCCTAACACCAGGCTGATTTACTTTCCCAGGGTTACTGTTAGGCTTAGGCCTAGGGCTAGGATTTTTGAAACTAGGAAGCCCTTAGCTCCAGGCACACTGCAGCTGTTCAAGGCATCCCAAGGGGAGTACAAAAGTGCAACATGGCAGCTTTCACAGCTTTTTCCTTGGCACCATCCCTATACCTAGGCTGATTTATCTGCCTAGGGTTAGGGTTAGGGTTCAGCCTAGGGCTTGGATTTCTTTAACCAGGAAGCCCTGAGTTCCAGGCTTACTTCATCTGCCAAAGGCATCCCAAAGGGAGTGCAGAAGTGCCACAACATGGCTGCTCTCACGGCTTTTTCCTTGGCAAGAAGCCTAACATCAGGCTGATTTACTTTCCCAGGGTTACTGTTAGGCTTAGGCCTAGGGCTAGGATTTTTGAAACTAGGAAGCCCTTAGCTCCAGGCACACTGCAGCTGTTCAAGGCATCCCAAGGGGAGTACAAAAGTGCAACAACATGGCAGCTTTCACAGCTTTTTCCTTGGCACCATCCCTATACCTAGGCTGATTTATCTGCCTAGGGTTATGGTTAGGGTTCAGCCTAGGGCTTGGATTTCTTTAACCAGGAAGCCCTGAGTTCCAGGCTTACTTCATCTGCCAAAGGCATCCCAAAGGGAGTGCAGAAGTGCCACAACATGGCTGCTTTCACGGCTTTTCCCTTAGGAAGAACCCTAATACCCGGCTGATTTACCTTCCTAGGGTTACTGTTAGGCTTAGGCCTAGGACTTTTAAAACCAGGAAGCCCTGGGCTCCAGGCACACTGCAGCTGCAAAAGGCATCCCAAGGGGAGCGCAAAAGTGACGCAACTTGGCTGCCACCACTGATATTTCCATGAGACCATCCCGAACCATAGGTTGATTTTCCTTCCTAGGGTTAAGGTTTGAGTTACGCCTAGGTTAAGGGTTCTATTAACCAGAAAGCCCTGAGTTCCAAGAACACAGCAGCTGCGAAGGACTAGCCAAGAAGAGCGCAAAAGTACCACAACATGCCTGCCTCCACAGCTTTTTCCTTGGGGACATGCCTAATTCCTGGCTGATTTGCCTTTCTCGTCTTAGGGTTGGAGTTCGGCCTAGGGCTAGGATTTTTAAAAGCAGGAAGCCCTGAGTTCCAGGCACACTGGAGCTGTGAAAGGCATCCAAAAGGGAGTGCAAAAGTGCCACAACATGGCTGCTTTCACGGCTTTTTCCTTGGCAAGAAGCCTAACACCAGGCTGATTTACTTTCCCAGGGTTACTGTTAGGCTTAGGCCTAGGGCTAGGATTTTTGAAACTAGGAAGCCCTTAGCTCCAGGCACACTGCAGCTGTTCAAGGCATCCCAAGGGGAGTACAAAAGTGCAACATGGCAGCTTTCACAGCTTTTTCCTTGGCACCATCCCTATACCTAGGCTGATTTATCTGCCTAGGGTTAGGGTTAGGGTTCAGCCTAGGGCTTGGATTTCTTTAACCAGGAAGCCCTGAGTTCCAGGCTTACTTCATCTGCCAAAGGCATCCCAAAGGGAGTGCAGAAGTGCCACAACATGGCTGCTCTCACGGCTTTTTCCTTGGCAAGAAGCCTAACATCAGGCTGATTTACTTTCCCAGGGTTACTGTTAGGCTTAGGCCTAGGGCTAGGATTTTTGAAACTAGGAAGCCCTTAGCTCCAGGCACACTGCAGCTGTTCAAGGCATCCCAAGGGGAGTACAAAAGTGCAACAACATGGCAGCTTTCACAGCTTTTTCCTTGGCACCATCCCTATACCTAGGCTGATTTATCTGCCTAGGGTTAGGGTTAGGGTTCAGCCTAGGGCTTGGATTTCTTTAACCAGGAAGCCCTGAGTTCCAGGCTTACTTCATCTGCCAAAGGCATCCCAAAGGGAGTGCAGAAGTGCCACAACATGGCTGCTTTCACGGCTTTTCCCTTAGGAAGAACCCTAATACCCGGCTGATTTACCTTCCTAGGGTTACTGTTAGGCTTAGGCCTAGGACTTTTAAAACCAGGAAGCCCTGGGCTCCAGGCACACTGCAGCTGCAAAAGGCATCCCAAGGGGAGCGCAAAAGTGACGCAACTTGGCTGCCACCACTGATATTTCCATGAGACCATCCCGAACCATAGGCTGATTTTCCTTCCTAGGGTTAAGGTTTGAGTTACGCCTAGGGTAAGGGTCTATTAACCAGAAAGCCCTGAGTTCCAAGAACACAGCAGCTGCGAAGAACTAGCCAAGAAGAGCGCAAAAGTACCACAACATGCCTGCCTCCACAGCTTTTTCCTTGGGGACATGCCTAATTCCTGGCTGATTTGCCTTTCTCGTCTTAGGGTTGGAGTTCGGCCTAGGGCTAGGATTATTAAAATCAGGAATCCCTGAGTTCCAGGCACACTGGAGCTGTGAAAGGCATCCAAAAGGGAGTGCAAAAGTGCCACAACATGGCTGCTTTCACGGCTTTTTCCTTGGCAAGAAGCCTAACATCAGGCTGATTTACTTTCCCAGGGTTACTGTTAGGCTTAGGCCTAGGGCTAGGATTTTTGAAACTAGGAGGCCCTTAGCTCCAGGCACACTGCAGCTGTTCAAGGCATCCCAAGGGGAGTACAAAAGTGCAACAACATGGCAGCTTTCACAGCTTTTTCCTTGGCACCATCCCTATACCTAGGCTGATTTATCTGCCTAGGGTTAGGGTTAGGGTTCAGCCTAGGGCTTGAATTTTTTTAACCAGGAAGCCCTGAGTTCCAGGCTTACTTCATCTGCCAAAGGCATCCCAAAGGGAGTGCAGAAGTGCCACAACATGGCTGCTTTCACGGCTTTTCCCTTAGGAAGAACCCTAATACCCGGCTGATTTACCTTCCTAGGGTTACTGTTAGGCTTAGGCCTAGGACTTTTAAAACCAGGAAGCCCTGGGCTCCAGGCACACTGCAGCTGCAAAAGGCATCCCAAGGGGAGCGCAAAAGTGATGCAACTTGGCTGCCACCACTGATATTTCCATGAGACCATCCCGAACCATAGGCTGATTTTCCTTCCTAGGGTTAAGGTTTGAGTTACGCCTAGGGTAAGGGTTCTATTAACCAGAAAGCCCTGAGTTCCAAGAACACAGCAGCTGCGAAGGACTAGCCAAGAAGAGCGCAAAAGTACCACAACATGCCTGCCTCCACAGCTTTTTCCTTGGGGACATGCCTAATTCCTGGCTGATTTGCCTTTCTCGTCTTAGGGTTGGGGTTCGGCCTAGGGCTAGGATTTTTAAAAGCAGGAAGCCCTGAGTTCCAGGCACACTGGAGCTGTGAAAGGCATCCGAAAGGGAGTGCAAAAGTGCCACAACATGGCTGCTTTCACGGCTTTTTCCTTGGCAAGACGCCTAACACCAGGCTGACTTACCTTCCCAGGGTTACTGTTAGGCTTAGGCCTAGGGCTAGGACTTTTGAAACTAGGAAGCCCTTAGCTCCAGGCACACTGCAGCTGTTCAAGGCATCCCAAGGGGAGTACAAAAGTGCAACAACATGGCAGCTTTCACAGCTTTTTCCTTGGCACCATCCCTATACCTAGGCTGATTTATCTGCCTAGGGTTAGGGTTAGGGTTCAGCCTAGGGCTTGGATTTCTTTAACCAGGAAGCCCTGAGTTCCAGGCTTACTTCATCTGCCAAAGGCATCCCAAAGGGAGTGCAGAAGTGCCACAACATGGCTGCTTTCACGGCTTTTCCCTTAGGAAGAACCCTAATACCCGGCTGATTTACCTTCCTAGGGTTACTGTTAGGCTTAGGCCTAGGACTTTTAAAACCAGGAAGCCCTGGGCTCCAGGCACACTGCAGCTGCGAAAGGCATCCCAAGGGGAGCGCAAAAGTGACGCAACTTGGCTGCCACCACTGATATTTCCATGAGACCATCCCGAACCATAGGCTGATTTTCCTTCCTAGGGTTAAGGTTTGAGTTACGCCTAGGGTAAGGGTTCTATTAACCAGAAAGCCCTGAGTTCCAAGAACACAGCAGCTGCGAAGGACTAGCCAAGAAGAGCGCAAAAGTACCACAACATGCCTGCCTCCACAGCTTTTTCCTTGGGGACATGCCTAATTCCTGGCTGATTTGCCTTTCTCGTCTTAGGGTTGGGGTTCGGCCTAGGGCTAGGATTTTTAAAAGCAGGAAGCCCTGAGTTCCAGGCACACTGGAGCTGTGAAAGGCATCCAAAAGGGAGTGCAAAAGTGCCACAACATGGCTGCTTTCACGGCTTTTTCCTTGGCAAGAAGCCTAACATCAGGCTGATTTACTTTCCCAGGGTTACTGTTAGGCTTAGGCCTAGGGCTAGGACTTTTGAAACTAGGAAGCCCTTAGCTCCAGGCACACTGCAGCTGTTCAAGGCATCCCAAGGGGAGTACAAAAGTGCAACAACATGGCAGCTTTCACAGCTTTTTCCTTGGCACCATCCCTATACCTAGGCTGATTTATCTGCCTAGGGTTAGGGTTAGGGTTCAGCCTAGGGCTTGGATTTCTTTAACCAGGAAGCCCTGAGTTCCAGGCTTACTTCATCTGCCAAAGGCATCCCAAAGGGAGTGCAGAAGTGCCACAACATGGCTGCTTTCACGGCTTTTCCCTTAGGAAGAACCCTAATACCCGGCTGATTTACCTTCCTAGGGTTACTGTTAGGTTTAGGCCTAGGACTTTTAAAACCAGGAAGCCCTGGGCTCCAGGCACACTGCAGCTGCAAAAGGCATCCCAAGGGGAGCGCAAAAGTGACGCAACTTGGCTGCCACCACTGATATTTCCATGAGACCATCCCGAACCATAGGCTGATTTTCCTTCCTAGGGTTAAGGTTTGAGTTACGCCTAGGGTAAGGGTCTATTAACCAGAAAGCCCTGAGTTCCAAGAACACAGCAGCTGCGAAGGACTAGCCAAGAAGAGCGCAAAAGCACCACAACATGCCTGCCTCCACAGCTTTTTCCTTGTGGACATGCCTAATTCCTGGCTGATTTGCCTTTCTCGTCTTAGGGTTGGGGTTCGGCCTAGGGCTAGGATTTTTAAAAGCAGGAAGCCCTGAGTTCCAGGCACACTGGAGCTGTGAAAGGCATCCAAAAGGGAGTGCAAAAGTGCCACAACATGGCTGCTTTCACGGCTTTTTCCTTGGCAAGAAGCCTAACACCAGGCTGATTTACTTTCCCAGGGTTACTGTTAGGCTTAGGCCTAGGGCTAGGATTTTTTAAACTAGGAAGCCCTTAGCTCCAGGCACACTGCAGCTGTTCAAGGCATCCCAAGGGGAGTACAAAAGTGCAACAACATGGCAGCTTTCACAGCTTTTTCCTTGGCACCATCCCTATACCTAGGCTGATTTATCTGCCTAGGGTTAGGGTTAGGGTTCAGCCTAGGGCTTGGATTTCTTTAACCAGGAAGCCCTGAGTTCCAGGCTTAGTTCATCTGCCAAAGGCATCCCAAAGGGAGTGCAGAAGTGCCACAACATGGCTGCTCTCACGGCTTTTTCCTTGGCAAGAAGCCTAACATCAGGCTGATTTACTTTCCCAGGCTTACTGTTAGGCTTAGGCCTAGGGCTAGGATTTTTGAAACTAGGAAGCCCTTAGCTCCAGGCACACTGCAGCTGTTCAAGGCATCCCAAGGGGAGTACAAAAGTGCAACAACATGGCAGCTTTCACAGCTTTTTCCTTGGCACCATCCCTATACCTAGGCTGATTTATCTGCCTAGGGTTAGGGTTAGGGTTCAGCCTAGGGCTTGGATTTCTTTAACCAGGAAGCCCTGAGTTCCAGGCTTACTTCATCTGCCAAAGGTATCCCAAAGGGAGTGCAGAAGTGCCACAGCATGGCTGCTTTCACGGCTTTTCCCTTAGGAAGAACCCTAATACCCGGCTGATTTACCTTCCTAGGGTTACTGTTAGGCTTAGGCCTAGGACTTTTAAAACCAGGAAGCCCTGGGCTCCAGGCACACTGCAGCTGCAAAAGGCATCCCAAGGGGAGCGCAAAAGTGACGCAACTTGGCTGCCACCACTGATATTTCCATGAGACCATCCCGAACCATAGGCTGATTTTCCTTCCTAGGGTTAATGTTTGAGTTACGCCTAGGGTAAGGGTCTATTAACCAGAAAGCCCTGAGTTCCAAGAACACAGCAGCTGCGAAGGACTAGCCAAGAAGAGCGCAAAAGTACCACAACATGCCTGCCTCCACAGCTTTTTCCTTGGGGACATGCCTAATTCCTGGCTGATTTGCCTTTCTCGTCTTAGGGTTGGGGTTCGGCCTAGGGCTAGGATTTTTAAAAGCAGGAATCCCTGAGTTCCAGGCACACTGGAGCTGTGAAAGGCATCCAAAAGGGAGTGCAAAAGTGCCACAACATGGCTGCTTTCACGGCTTTTTCCTTGGCAAGAAGCCTAACATCAGGCTGATTTACTTTCCCAGGGTTACTGTTAGGCTTAGGCCTAGGGTTAGGATTTTTGAAACTAGGAGGCCCTTAGCTCCAGGCACACTGCAGCTGTTCAAGGCATCCCAAGGGGAGTACAAAAGTGCAACAACATGGCAGCTTTCACAGCTTTTTCCTTGGCACCATCCCTATACCTAGGCTGATTTATCTGCCTAGGGTTAGGGTTAGGGTTCAGCCTAGGGCTTGGATTTCTTTAACCAGGAAGCCCTGAGTTCCAGGCTTACTTCATCTGCCAAAGGCATCCCAAAGGGAGTGCAGAAGTGCCACAACATGGCTGCTTTCACGGCTTTTCCCTTAGGAAGAACCCTAATACCCGGCTGATTTACCTTCCTAGGGTTACTGTTAGGCTTAGGCCTAGGACTTTTAAAACCAGGAAGCCCTGGGCTCCAGGCACACTGCAGCTGCAAAAGGCATCCCAAGGGGAGCGCAAAAGTGACGCAACTTGGCTGCCACCACTGATATTTCCATGAGACCATCCCGAACCATAGGCTGATTTTCCTTCCTAGGGTTAAGGTTTGAGTTACGCCTAGGGTAAGGGTTCTATTAACCAGAAAGCCCTGAGTTCCAAGAACACAGCAGCTGCGAAGGGCTAGCCAAGAAGAGCGCAAAAGTACCACAACATGCCTGCCTCCACAGCTTTTTCCTTGGGGACATGCCTAATTCCTGGCTGATTTGCCTTTCTCGTCTTAGGGTTGGGGTTCGGCCTAGGGCTAGGATTTTTAAAATCAGGAAGCCCTGAGTTCCAGGCACACTGGAGCTGTGAAAGGCATCCAAAAGGGAGTGCAAAAGTGCCACAACATGGCTGCTTTCACGGCTTTTTCCTTGGCAAGAAGCCTAACAGCAGGCTGATTTACTTTCCCAGGGTTACTGTTAGGCTTAGGCCTAGGGCTAGGATTTTTGAAACTAGGAAGCCCTTAGCTCCAGGCACACTGCAGCTGTTCAAGGCATCCCAAGGGGAGTACAAAAGTGCAACAACATGGCAGCTTTCACAGCTTTTTCCTTGGCACCATCCCTATACCTAGGCTGATTTATCTGCCTAGGGTTAGGGTTAGGGTTCAGCCTAGGGCTTGGATTTCTTTAACCAGGAAGCCCTGAGTTCCAGGCTTACTTCATCTGCCAAAGGCATCCCAAAGGGAGTGCAGAAGTGCCACAACATGGCTGCTTTCATGGCTTTTCCCTTAGGAAGAACCCTAATACCCGGCTGATTTACCTTCCTAGGGTTACTGTTAGGCTTAGTCCTAGGACTTTTAAAACCAGGAAGCCCTGGGCTCCAGGCACACTGCAGCTGCGAAAGGCATCCCAAGGGGAGCGCAAAAGTGACGCAACTTGGCTGCCACCACTGATATTTCCATGAGACCATCCCGAACCATAGGCTGATTTTCCTTCCTAGGGTTAAGGTTTGAGTTACGCCTAGGGTAAGGGCTCTATTAACCAGAAAGCCCTGAGTTCCAAGAACACAGCAGCTGCGAAGGACTAGCCAAGAAGAGCGCAAAAGTACCACAACATGCCTGCCTCCACAGCTTTTTCCTTGGGGACATGCCTAATTCCTGGCTGATTTGCCTTTCTCGTCTTAGGGTTGGGGTTCGGCCTAGGGCTAGGATTTTTAAAAGCAGGAAGCCCTGAGTTCCAGGCACACTGGAGCTGTGAAAGGCATCCAAAAGGGAGTGCAAAAGTGCCACAACATGGCTGCTTTCACGGCTTTTTCCTTGGCAAGAAGCCTAACATCAGGCTGATTTACTTTCCCAGGGTTACTGTTAGGCTTAGGCCTAGGGCTAGGATTTTTGAAACTAGGAGGCCCTTAGCTCCAGGCACACTGCAGCTGTTCAAGGCATCCCAAGGGGAGTACAAAAGTGCAACAACATGGCAGCTTTCACAGCTTTTTCCTTGGCACCATCCCTATACCTAGGCTGATTTATCTGCCTAGGGTTAGGGTTAGGGTTCAGCCTAGGGCTTGAATTTTTTTAACCAGGAAGCCCTGAGTTCCAGGCTTACTTCATCTGCCAAAGGCATCCCAAAGGGAGTGCAGAAGTGCCACAACATGGCTGCTTTCACGGCTTTTCCCTTAGGAAGAACCCTAATACCCGGCTGATTTACCTTCCTAGGGTTACTGTTAGGCTTAGGCCTAGGACTTTTAAAACCAGGAAGCCCTGGGCTCCAGGCACACTGCAGCTGCAAAAGGCATCCCAAGGGGAGCGCAAAAGTGACGCAACTTGGCTGCCACCACTGATATTTCCATGAGACCATCCCGAACCATAGGCTGATTTTCCTTCCTAGGGTTAAGGTTTGAGTTACGCCTAGGGTAAGGGTCTATTAACCAGAAAGCCCTGAGTTCCAAGAACACAGCAGCTGCGAAGGACTAGCCAAGAAGAGCGCAAAAGTACCACAACATGCCTGCCTCCACAGCTTTTTCCTTGGGGACATGCCTAATTCCTGGCTGATTTGCCTTTCTCGTCTTAGGGTTGGGGTTCGGCCTAGGGCTAGGATTTTTAAAAGCAGGAAGCCCTGAGTTCCAGGCACACTGGAGCTGTGAAAGGCATCCAAAAGGGAGTGCAAAAGTGCCACAACATGGCTGCTTTCACGGCTTTTTCCTTGGCAAGACGCCTAACACCAGGCTGATTTACTTTCCCAGGGTTACTGTTAGGCTTAGGCCTAGGGCTAGGATTTTTTAAACTAGGAAGCCCTTAGCTCCAGGCACACTGCAGCTGTTCAAGGCATCCCAAGGGGAGTACAAAAGTGCAACAACATGGCAGCTTTCACAGCTTTTTCCTTGGCACCATCCCTATACCTAGGCTGATTTATCTGCCTAGGGTTAGGGTTAGGGTTCAGCCTAGGGCTTGGATTTTTTTAACCAGGAAGCCCTGAGTTCCAGGCTTACTTCATCTGCCAAAGGCATCCCAAAGGGAGTGCAGAAGTGCCACAACATGGCTGCTTTCACGGCTTTTCCCTTAGGAAGAACCCTAATACCCGGCTGATTTACCTTCCTAGGGTTACTGTTAGGCTTAGGCCTAGGACTTTTAAAACCAGGAAGCCCTGGGCTCCAGGCACACTGCAGCTGCAAAAGGCATCCCAAGGGGAGCGCAAAAGTGACGCAACTTGGCTGCCACCACTGATATTTCCATGAGACCATCCCGAACCATAGGCTGATTTTCCTTCCTAGGGTTAAGGTTTGAGTTACGCCTAGGGTAAGGGTCTATTAACCAGAAAGCCCTGAGTTCCAAGAACACAGCAGCTGCGAAGGACTAGCCAAGAAGAGCGCAAAAGTACCACAACATGCCTGCCTCCACAGCTTTTTCCTTGGGGACATGCCTAATTCCTGGCTGATTTGCCTTTCTCGTCTTAGGGTTGGGGTTCGGCCTAGGGCTAGGATTTTTAAAAGCAGGAAGCCCTGAGTTCCAGGCACACTGGAGCTGTGAAAGGCATCCAAAAGGGAGTGCAAAAGTGCCACAACATGGCTGCTTTCACGGCTTTTTCCTTGGCAAGAAGCCTAACACCAGGCTGATTTACTTTCCCAGGGTTACTGTTAGGCTTAGGCCTAGGGCTAGGATTTTTGAAACTAGGAAGCCCTTAGCTCCAGGCACAGTGCAGCTGTTCAAGGCATCCCAAGGGGAGTACAAAAGTGCAACAACATGGCAGCTTTCACAGCTTTTTCCTTGGCACCATCCCTATACCTAGGCTGATTTATCTGCCTAGGGTTAGGGTTAGGGTTCAGCCTAGGGCTGTGATTTCTTTAACCAGGAAGCCCTGAGTTCCAGGCTTACTTCATCTGCCAAAGGCATCCCAAAGGGAGTGCAGAAGTGCCACAACATGGCTGCTCTCACGGCTTTTTCCTTGGCAAGAATCCTAACATCAGGCTGATTTACCTTCCCAGGGTTACTGTTAGGCTTAGGCCTAGGGCTAGGATTTTTGAAACTAGGAAGCCCTTAGCTCCAGGCACACTGCAGCTGTTCAAGGCATCCCAAGGGGAGTACAAAAGTGCAACAACATGGCAGCTTTCACAGCTTTTTCCTTGGCACCATCCCTATACCTAGGCTGATTTATCTGCCTAGGGTTAGGGTTAGGGTTCAGCCTAGGGCTTGGATTTCTTTAACCAGGAAGCCCTGAGTTCCAGGCTTACTTCATCTGCCAAAGGCATCCCAAAGGGAGTGCAGAAGTGCCACAACATGGCTGCTTTCACGGCTTTTCCCTTAGGAAGAACCCTAATACCCGGCTGATTTACCTTCCTAGGGTTACTGTTAGGCTTAGGCCTAGGACTTTTAAAACCAGGAAGCCCTGGGCTCCAGGCACACTGCAGCTGCGAAAGGCATCCCAAGGGGAGCGCAAAAGTGACGCAACTTGGCTGCCACCACTGATATTTCCATGAGACCATCCCGAACCATAGGCTGATTTTCCTTCCTAGGGTTAAGATTTGAGTTACGCCTAGGGTAAGGGTCTATTAACCAGAAAGCCCTGAGTTCCAAGAACACAGCAGCTGCGAAGGACTAGCCAAGAAGAGCGCAAAAGTACCACAACATGCCTGCCTCCACAGCTTTTTCCTTGGGGACATGCCTAATTCCTGGCTGATTTGCCTTTCTCGTCTTAGGGTTGGGGTTCGGCCTAGGGCTAGGATTTTTAAAAGCAGGAAGCCCTGAGTTCCAGGCACACTGGAGCTGTGAAAGGCATCCAAAAGGGAGTGCAAAAGTGCCACAACATGGCTGCTTTCACGGCTTTTTCCTTGGCAAGAAACCTAACATCAGGCTGATTTACTTTCCCAGGGTTACTGTTAGGCTTAGGCCTAGGGCTAGGATTTTTTGAAACTAGGAAGCCCTTAGCTCCAGGCACACTGCAGCTGTTCAAGGCATCCCAAGGGGAGTACAAAAGTGCAACAACATGGCAGCTTTCACAGCTTTTTCCTTGGCACCATCCCTATACCTAGGCTGATTTATCTGCCTAGGGTTAGGGTTAGGCTTCAGCCTAGGGCTTGGATTTCTTTAACCAGGAAGCCCTGAGTTCCAGGCTTACTTCATCTGCCAAAGGCATCCCAAAGGGAGTGCAGAAGTGCCACAACATGGCTGCTTTCACGGCTTTTCCCTTAGGAAGAACCCTAATACCCGGCTGATTTACCTTCCTAGGGTTACTGTTAGGCTTAGGCCTAGGACTTTTAAAACCAGGAAGCCCTGGGCTCCAGGCACACTGCAGCTGCAAAAGGCATCCCAAGGGGAGCGCAAAAGTGATGCAACTTGGCTGCCACCACTGATATTTCCATGAGACCATCCCGAACCATAGGCTGATTTTCCTTCCTAGGGTTAAGGTTTGAGTTACGCCTAGGGTAAGGGTTCTATTAACCAGAAAGCCCTGAGTTCCAAGAACACAGCAGCTGCGAAGGACTAGCCAAGAAGAGCGCAAAAGTACCACAACATGCCTGCCTCCACAGCTTTTTCCTTGGGGACATGCCTAATTCCTGGCTGATTTGCCTTTCTCGTCTTAGGGTTGGGGTTCGGCCTAGGGCTAGGATTTTTAAAAGCAGGAAGCCCTGAGTTCCAGGCACACTGGAGCTGTGAAAGGCATCCAAAAGGGAGTGCAAAAGTGCCACAACATGGCTGCTTTCACGGCTTTTTCCTTGGCAAGAAGCCTAACATCAGGCTGATTTACTTTCCCAGGGTTACTGTTAGGCTTAGGCCTAGGGCTAGGATTTTTGAAACTAGGAAGCCCTTAGCTCCAGGCACACTGCAGCTGTTCAAGGCATCCCAAGGGGAGTACAAAAGTGCAACAACATGGCAGCTTTCACAGCTTTTTCCTTGGCACCATCCCTATACCTAGGCTGATTTATCTGCCTAGGGTTAGGGTTAGGGTTCAGCCTAGGGCTGTGATTTCTTTAACCAGGAAGCCCTGAGTTCCAGGCTTACTTCATCTGCCAAAGGCATCCCAAAGGGAGTGCAGAAGTGCCACAACATGGCTGCTCTCACGGCTTTTTCCTTGGCAAGAATCCTAACATCAGGCTGATTTACCTTCCCAGGGTTACTGTTAGGCTTAGGCCTAGGGCTAGGATTTTTGAAACTAGGAAGCCCTTAGCTCCAGGCACACTGCAGCTGTTCAAGGCATCCCAAGGGGAGTACAAAAGTGCAACAACATGGCAGCTTTCACAGCTTTTTCCTTGGCACCATCCCTATACCTAGGCTGATTTATCTGCCTAGGGTTAGGGTTAGGGTTCAGCCTAGGGCTTGGATTTCTTTAACCAGGAAGCCCTGAGTTCCAGGCTTACTTCATCTGCCAAAGGCATCCCAAAGGGAGTGCAGAAGTGCCACAACATGGCTGCTTTCACGGCTTTTCCCTTAGGAAGAACCCTAATACCCGGCTGATTTACCTTCCTAGGGTTACTGTTAGGCTTAGGCCTAGGACTTTTAAAACCAGGAAGCCCTGGGCTCCAGGCACACTGCAGCTGCAAAAGGCATCCCAAGGGGAGCGCAAAAGTGACGCAACTTGGCTGCCACCACTGATATTTCCATGAGACCATCCCGAACCATAGGCTGATTTTCCTTCCTAGGGTTAAGATTTGAGTTACGCCTAGGGTAAGGGTCTATTAACCAGAAAGCCCTGAGTTCCAAGAACACAGCAGCTGCGAAGGACTAGCCAAGAAGAGCGCAAAAGTACCACAACATGCCTGCCTCCACAGCTTTTTCCTTGGGGACATGCCTAATTCCTGGCTGATTTGCCTTTCTCGTCTTAGGGTTGGGGTTCGGCCTAGGGCTAGGATTTTTAAAAGCAGGAAGCCCTGAGTTCCAGGCACACTGGAGCTGTGAAAGGCATCCAAAAGGGAGTGCAAAAGTGCCACAACATGGCTGCTTTCACGGCTTTTTCCTTGGCAAGAAGCCTAACATCAGGCTGATTTACTTTCCCAGGGTTACTGTTAGGCTTAGGCCTAGGGCTAGGATTTTTGAAACTAGGAAGCCCTTAGCTCCAGGCACAGTGCAGCTGTTCAAGGCATCCCAAGGGGAGTACAAAAGTGCAACAACATGGCAGCTTTCACAGCTTTTTCCTTGGCACCATCCCTATACCTAGGCTGATTTATCTGCCTAGGATTAGGGTTAGGGTTCAGCCTAGGGCTGTGATTTCTTTAACCAGGAAGCCCTGAGTTCCAGGCTTACTTCATCTGCCAAAGGCATCCCAAAGGGAGTGCAGAAGTGCCACAACATGGCTGCTCTCACGGCTTTTTCCTTGGCAAGAATCCTAACATCAGGCTGATTTACCTTCCCAGGGTTACTGTTAGGCTTAGGCCTAGGGCTAGGATTTTTGAAACTAGGAAGCCCTTAGCTCCAGGCACACTGCAGCTGTTCAAGGCATCCCAAGGGGAGTACAAAAGTGCAACAACATGGCAGCTTTCACAGCTTTTTCCTTGGCACCATCCCTATACCTAGGCTGATTTATCTGCCTAGGGTTAGGGTTAGGGTTCAGCCTAGGGCTTGGATTTCTTTAACCAGGAAGCCCTGAGTTCCAGGCTTACTTCATCTGCCAAAGGCATCCCAAAGGGAGTGCAGAAGTGCCACAACATGGCTGCTTTCACGGCTTTTCCCTTAGGAAGAACCCTAATACCCGGCTGATTTACCTTCCTAGGGTTACTGTTAGGCTTAGGCCTAGGACTTTTAAAACCAGGAAGCCCTGGGCTCCAGGCACACTGCAGCTGCAAAAGGCATCCCAAGGGGAGCGCAAAAGTGACGCAACTTGGCTGCCACCACTGATATTTCCATGAGACCATCCCGAACCATAGGCTGATTTTCCTTCCTAGGGTTAAGATTTGAGTTACGCCTAGGGTAAGGGTCTATTAACCAGAAAGCCCTGAGTTCCAAGAACACAGCAGCTGCGAAGGACTAGCCAAGAAGAGCGCAAAAGTACCACAACATGCCTGCCTCCACAGCTTTTTCCTTGGGGACATGCCTAATTCCTGGCTGATTTGCCTTTCTCGTCTTAGGGTTGGGGTTCGGCCTAGGGCTAGGATTTTTAAAAGCAGGAAGCCCTGAGTTCCAGGCACACTGGAGCTGTGAAAGGCATCCAAAAGGGAGTGCAAAAGTGCCACAACATGGCTGCTTTCACGGCTTTTTCCTTGGCAAGAAACCTAACATCAGGCTGATTTACTTTCCCAGGGTTACTGTTAGGCTTAGGCCTAGGGCTAGGATTTTTTGAAACTAGGAAGCCCTTAGCTCCAGGCACACTGCAGCTGTTCAAGGCATCCCAAGGGGAGTACAAAAGTGCAACAACATGGCAGCTTTCACAGCTTTTTCCTTGGCACCATCCCTATACCTAGGCTGATTTATCTGCCTAGGGTTAGGGTTAGGGTTCAGCCTAGGGCTTGGATTTCTTTAACCAGGAAGCCCTGAGTTCCAGGCTTACTTCATCTGCCAAAGGCATCCCAAAGGGAGTGCAGAAGTGCCACAACATGGCTGCTTTCACGGCTTTTCCCTTAGGAAGAACCCTAATACCCGGCTGATTTACCTTCCTAGGGTTACTGTTAGGCTTAGGCCTAGGACTTTTAAAACCAGGAAGCCCTGGGCTCCAGGCACACTGCAGCTGCAAAAGGCATCCCAAGGGGAGCGCAAAAGTGATGCAACTTGGCTGCCACCACTGATATTTCCATGAGACCATCCCGAACCATAGGCTGATTTTCCTTCCTAGGGTTAAGGTTTGAGTTACGCCTAGGGTAAGGGTTCTATTAACCAGAAAGCCCTGAGTTCCAAGAACACAGCAGCTGCGAAGGACTAGCCAAGAAGAGCGCAAAAGTAGCACAACATGCCTGCCTCCACAGCTTTTTCCTTGGGGACATGCCTAATTCCTGGCTGATTTGCCTTTCTCGTCTTAGGGTTGGGGTTCGGCCTAGGGCTAGGATTTTTAAAAGCAGGAAGCCCTGAGTTCCAGGCACACTGGAGCTGTGAAAGGCATCCAAAAGGGAGTGCAAAAGTGCCACAACATGGCTGCTTTCACGGCTTTTTCCTTGGCAAGAAGCCTAACATCAGGCTGATTTACTTTCCCAGGGTTACTGTTAGGCTTAGGCCTAGGGCTAGGATTTTTGAAACTAGGAAGCCCTTAGCTCCAGGCACAGTGCAGCTGTTCAAGGCATCCCAAGGGGAGTACAAAAGTGCAACAACATGGCAGCTTTCACAGCTTTTTCCTTGGCACCATCCCTATACCTAGGCTGATTTATCTGCCTAGGGTTAGGGTTAGGGTTCAGCCTAGGGCTTGGATTTCTTTAACCAGGAAGCCCTGAGTTCCAGGCTTACTTCATCTGCCAAAGGCATCCCAAAGGGAGTGCAGAAGTGCCACAACATGGCTGCTTTCACGGCTTTTCCCTTAGGAAGAACCCTAATACCCGGCTGATTTACCTTCCTAGGATTACTGTTAGGCTTAGGCCTAGGGCTAGGATTTTTGAAACTAGGAAGCCCTTAGCTCCAGGCACACTGCAGCTGTTCAAGGCATCCCAAGGGGAGTACAAAAGTGCAACAACATGGCAGCTTTCACAGCTTTTTCCTTGGCACCATCCCTATACCTAGGCTGATTTATCTGCCTAGGGTTAGGGTTAGGGTTCAGCCTAGGGCTTGGATTTCTTTAACCAGGAAGCCCTGAGTTCCAGGCTTACTTCATCTGCCAAAGGCATCCCAAAGGGAGTGCAGAAGTGCCACAACATGGCTGCTTTCACGGCTTTTCCCTTAGGAAGAACCCTAATACCCGGCTGATTTACCTTCCTAGGGTTACTGTTAGGCTTAGGCCTAGGACTTTTAAAACCAGGAAGCCCTGGGCTCCAGGCACACTGCAGCTGCGAAAGGCATCCCAAGGGGAGCGCAAAAGTGACGCAACTTGGCTGCCACCACTGATATTTCCATGAGACCATCCCGAACCATAGGCTGATTTTCCTTCCTAGGGTTAAGATTTGAGTTACGCCTAGGGTAAGGGTCTATTAACCAGAAAGCCCTGAGTTCCAAGAACACAGCAGCTGCGAAGGACTAGCCAAGAAGAGCGCAAAAGTACCACAACATGCCTGCCTCCACAGCTTTTTCCTTGGGGACATGCCTAATTCCTGGCTGATTTGCCTTTCTCGTCTTAGGGTTGGGGTTCGGCCTAGGGCTAGGATTTTTAAAAGCAGGAAGCCCTGAGTTCCAGGCACACTGGAGCTGTGAAAGGCATCCAAAAGGGAGTGCAAAAGTGCCACAACATGGCTGCTTTCACGGCTTTTTCCTTGGCAAGAAACCTAACATCAGGCTGATTTACTTTCCCAGGGTTACTGTTAGGCTTAGGCCTAGGGCTAGGATTTTTTGAAACTAGGAAGCCCTTAGCTCCAGGCACACTGCAGCTGTTCAAGGCATCCCAAGGGGAGTACAAAAGTGCAACAACATGGCAGCTTTCACAGCTTTTTCCTTGGCACCATCCCTATACCTAGGCTGATTTATCTGCCTAGGGTTAGGGTTAGGGTTCAGCCTAGGGCTTGGATTTCTTTAACCAGGAAGCCCTGAGTTCCAGGCTTACTTCATCTGCCAAAGGCATCCCAAAGGGAGTGCAGAAGTGCCACAACATGGCTGCTTTCACGGCTTTTCCCTTAGGAAGAACCCTAATACCCGGCTGATTTACCTTCCTAGGGTTACTGTTAGGCTTAGGCCTAGGACTTTTAAAACCAGGAAGCCCTGGGCTCCAGGCACACTGCAGCTGCAAAAGGCATCCCAAGGGGAGCGCAAAAGTGATGCAACTTGGCTGCCACCACTGATATTTCCATGAGACCATCCCGAACCATAGGCTGATTTTCCTTCCTAGGGTTAAGGTTTGAGTTACGCCTAGGGTAAGGGTTCTATTAACCAGAAAGCCCTGAGTTCCAAGAACACAGCAGCTGCGAAGGACTAGCCAAGAAGAGCGCAAAAGTACCACAACATGCCTGCCTCCACAGCTTTTTCCTTGGGGACATGCCTAATTCCTGGCTGATTTGCCTTTCTCGTCTTAGGGTTGGGGTTCGGCCTAGGGCTAGGATTTTTAAAAGCAGGAAGCCCTGAGTTCCAGGCACACTGGAGCTGTGAAAGGCATCCAAAAGGGAGTGCAAAAGTGCCACAACATGGCTGCTTTCACGGCTTTTTCCTTGGCAAGAAGCCTAACATCAGGCTGATTTACTTTCCCAGGGTTACTGTTAGGCTTAGGCCTAGGGCTAGGATTTTTGAAACTAGGAAGCCCTTAGCTCCAGGCACACTGCAGCTGTTCAAGGCATCCCAAGGGGAGTACAAAAGTGCAACAACATGGCAGCTTTCACAGCTTTTTCCTTGGCACCATCCCTATACCTAGGCTGATTTATCTGCCTAGGGTTAGGGTTAGGGTTCAGCCTAGGGCTTGGATTTCTTTAACCAGGAAGCCCTGAGTTCCAGGCTTACTTCATCTGCCAAAGGCATCCCAAAGGGAGTGCAGAAGTGCCACAACATGGCTGCTTTCACGGCTTTTCCCTTAGGAAGAACCCTAATACCCGGCTGATTTACCTTCCTAGGGTTACTGTTAGGCTTAGGCCTAGGACTTTTAAAACCAGGAAGCCCTGGGCTCCAGGCACACTGCAGCTGCGAAAGGCATCCCAAGGGGAGCGCAAAAGTGATGCAACTTGGCTGCCACCACTGATATTTCCATGAGACCATCCCGAACCATAGGCTGATTTTCCTTCCTAGGGTTAAGGTTTGAGTTACGCCTAGGGTAAGGGTTCTATTAACCAGAAAGCCCTGAGTTCCAAGAACACAGCAGCTGCGAAGGACTAGCCAAGAAGAGCGCAAAAGTACCACAACATGCCTGCCTCCACAGCTTTTTCCTTGGGGACATGCCTAATTCCTGGCTGATTTGCCTTTCTCGTCTTAGGGTTGGGGTTCGGCCTAGGGCTGGGATTTTTAAAAGCAGGAAGCCCTGAGTTCCAGGCACACTGGAGCTGTGAAAGGCATCCAAAAGGGAGTGCAAAAGTGCCACAACATGGCTGCTTTCACGGCTTTTTCCTTGGCAAGAAGCCTAACATCAGGCTGATTTACCTTCCCAGGGTTACTGTTAGGCTTAGGCCTAGGGCTAGGATTTTTGAAACTAGGAAGCCCTTAGCTCCAGGCACACTGCAGCTGTTCAAGGCATCCCAAGGGGAGTACAAAAGTGCAACAACATGGCAGCTTTCACAGCTTTTTCCTTGGCACCATCCCTATACCTAGGCTGATTTATCTGCCTAGGGTTAGGGTTAGGGTTCAGCCTAGGGCTTGGATTTCTTTAACCAGGAAGCCCTGAGTTCCAGGCTTACTTCATCTGCCAAAGGCATCCCAAAGGGAGTGCAGAAGTGCCACAACATGGCTGCTCTCACGGCTTTTTCCTTGGCAAGAAGCCTAACATCAGGCTGATTTACTTTCCCAGGGTTACTGTTAGGCTTAGGCCTAGGGCTAGGATTTTTGAAACTAGTAAGCCCTTAGCTCCAGGCACACTGCAGCTGTTCAAGGCATCCCAAGGGGAGTACAAAAGTGCAACAACATGGCAGCTTTCACAGCTTTTTCCTTGGCACCATCCCTATACCTAGGCTGATTTATCTGCCTAGGGTTAGGGTTAGGGTTCAGCCTAGGGCTTGGATTTCTTTAACCAGGAAGCCCTGAGTTCCAGGCTTACTTCATCTGCCAAAGGCATCCCAAAGGGAGTGCAGAAGTGCCACAACATGGCTGCTTTCACGGCTTTTTCCTTAGGAAGAACCCTAATACCCGGCTGATTTACCTTCCTAGGGTTACTGTTAGGCTTAGGCCTAGGACTTTTAAAACCAGGAAGCCCTGGGCTCCAGGCACACTGCAGCTGCGAAAGGCATCCCAAGGGGAGCGCAAAAGTGACGCAACTTGGCTGCCACCACTGATATTTCCATGAGACCATCCCGAACCATAGGCTGATTTTCCTTCCTAGGGTTAAGGTTTGAGTTACGCCTAGGGTAAGGGTTCTATTAACCAGAAAGCCCTGAGTTCCAAGAACACAGCAGCTGCGAAGGACTAGCCAAGAAGAGCGCAAAAGTACCACAACATGCCTGCCTCCACAGCTTTTTCCTTGGGGACATGCCTATTTCCTGGCTGATTTGCCTTTCTCGTCTTAGGGTTGGGGTTCGGCCTAGGGCTAGGATTTTTAAAAGCAGGAAGCCCTGAGTTCCAGGCACACTGGAGCTGTGAAAGGCATCCAAAAGGGAGTGCAAAAGTGCCACAACATGGCTGCTTTCACGGCTTTTTCCTTGGCAAGAAGCCTAACATCCGGCTGATTTACTTTCCCAGGGTTACTGTTAGGCTTAGGCCTAGGGCTAGGATTTTTGAAACTAGGAAGCCCTTAGCTCCAGGCACACTGCAGCTGTTCAAGGCATCCCAAGGGGAGTACAAAAGTGCAACAACATGGCAGCTTTCACAGCTTTTTCCTTGGCACCATCCCTATACCTAGGCTGATTTATCTGCCTAGGGTTAGGGTTAGGGTTCAGCCTAGGGCTTGGATTTCTTTAACCAGGAAGCCCTGAGTTCCAGGCTTACTTCATCTGCCAAAGGCATCCCAAAGGGAGTGCAGAAGTGCCACAACATGGCTGCTCTCACGGCTTTTTCCTTGGCAAGAAGCCTAACATCAGGCTGATTTACTTTCCCAGGGTTACTGTTAGGCTTAGGCCTAGGGCTAGGATTTTTGAAACTAGGAAGCCCTTAGCTCCAGGCACACTGCAGCTGTTCAAGGCATCCCAAGGGGAGTACAAAAGTGCAACAACATGGCAGCTTTCACAGCTTTTTCCTTGGCACCATCCCTATACCTAGGCTGATTTATCTGCCTAGGGTTAGGGTTAGGGTTCAGCCTAGGGCTTGGATTTCTTTAACCAGGAAGCCCTGAGTTCCAGGCTTACTTCATCTGCCAAAGGCATCCCAAAGGGAGTGCAGAAGTGCCACAACATGGCTGCTTTCACGGCTTTTCCCTTAGGAAGAACCCTAATACCCGGCTGATTTACCTTCCTAGGGTTACTGTTAGGCTTAGGCCTAGGACTTTTAAAACCAGGAAGCCCTGGGCTCCAGGCACACTGCAGCTGCGAAAGGCATCCCAAGGGGAGCGCAAAAGTGATGCAACTTGGCTGCCACCACTGATATTTCCATGAGACCATCCCGAACCATAGGCTGATTTTCCTTCCTAGGGTTAAGGTTTGAGTTACGCCTAGGGTAAGGGTTCTATTAACCAGAAAGCCCTGAGTTCCAAGAACACAGCAGCTGCGAAGGACTAGCCAAGAAGAGCGCAAAAGTACCACAACATGCCTGCCTCCACAGCTTTTTCCTTGGGGACATGCCTATTTCCTGGCTGATTTGCCTTTCTCGTCTTAGGGTTGGGGTTCGGCCTAGGGCTAGGATTTTTAAAAGCAGGAAGCCCTGAGTTCCAGGCACACTGGAGCTGTGAAAGGCATCCAAAAGGGAGTGCAAAAGTGCCACAACATGGCTGCTTTCACGGCTTTTTCCTTGGCAAGAAGCCTAACATCAGGCTGATTTACTTTCCCAGGGTTACTGTTAGGCTTAGGCCTAGGGCTAGGATTTTTGAAACTAGGAAGCCCTTAGCTCCAGGCACACTGCAGCTGTTCAAGGCATCCCAAGGGGAGTACAAAAGTGCAACAACATGGCAGCTTTCACAGCTTTTTCCTTGGCACCATCCCTATACCTAGGCTGATTTATCTGCCTAGGGTTAGGGTTAGGGTTCAGCCTAGGGCTTGGATTTCTTTAACCAGGAAGCCCTGAGTTCCAGGCTTACTTCATCTGCCAAAGGCATCCCAAAGGGAGTGCAGAAGTGCCACAACATGGCTGCTCTCACGGCTTTTTCCTTGGCAAGAAGCCTAACATCAGGCTGATTTACTTTCCCAGGGTTACTGTTAGGCTTAGGCCTAGGGCTAGGATTTTTGAAACTAGGAAGCCCTTAGCTCCAGGCACACTGCAGCTGTTCAAGGCATCCCAAGGGGAGTACAAAAGTGCAACAACATGGCAGCTTTCACAGCTTTTTCTTTGGCACCATCCCTATACCTAGGCTGGTTTATCTGCCTAGGGTTAGGGTTCAGCCTAGGGCTTGAATTTTTTTAACCAGGAAGCCCTGAGTTCCAGGCTTACTTCATCTGCCAAAGGCATTCCAAAGGGAGTGCAGAAGTGCCACAACATGGCTGCTTTCACGGCTTTTCCCTTAGGAAGAACCCTAATACCCGGCTGATTTACCTTCCTAGGGTTACTGTTAGGCTTAGGCCTAGGACTTTTAAAACCAGGAAGCCCTGGGCTCCAGGCACACTGCAGCTGCAAAAGGCATCCCAAGGGGAGCGCAAAAGTGACGCAACTTGGCTGCCACCACTGATATTTCCATGAGACCATCCCGAACCATAGGCTGATTTTCCTTCCTAGGGTTAAGGTTTGAGTTACGCCTAGGGTAAGGGTTCTATTAACCAGAAAGCCCTGAGTTCCAAGAACACAGCAGCTGCGAAGGACTAGCCAAGAAGAGCGCAAAAGTACCACAACATGCCTGCCTCCACAGCTTTTTCCTTGGCGACATGCCTAATTCCTGGCTGATTTGCCTTTCTCGTCTTAGGGTTGGGGTTCGGCCTAGGGCTAGGATTTTTAAAAGCAGGAAGCCCTGAGTTCCAGGCACACTGGAGCTGTGAAAGGCATCCAAAAGGGAGTGCAAAAGTGCCACAACATGGCTGCTTTCACGGCTTTTTCCTTGGCAAGAAGCCTAACATCAGGCTGATTTACTTTCCCAGGGTTACTGTTAGGCTTAGGCCTAGGGCTAGGATTTTTGAAACTAGGAAGCCCTTAGCTCCAGGCACACTGCAGCTGTTCAAGGCATCCCAAGGGGAGTACAAAAGTGCAACAACATGGCAGCTTTCACAGCTTTTTCCTTGGCACCATCCCTATACCTAGGCTGATTTATCTGCCTAGGGTTAGGGTTAGGGTTCAGCCTAGGGCTGTGATTTCTTTAACCAGGAAGCCCTGAGTTCCAGGCTTACTTCATCTGCCAAAGGCATCCCAAAGGGAGTGCAGAAGTGCCACAACATGGCTGCTTTCACGGCTTTTCCCTTAGGAAGAACCCTAATACCCGGCTGATTTACCTTCCTAGGGTTACTGTTAGGCTTAGGCCTAGGACTTTTAAAACCAGGAAGCCCTGGGCTCCAGGCACACTGCAGCTGCGAAAGGCATCCCAAGGGGAGCGCAAAAGTGACACAACTTGGCTGCCACCACTGATATTTCCATGAGACCATCCCGAACCATAGGCTGATTTTCCTTCCTAGGGTTAAGGTTTGAGTTACGCCTAGGGTAAGGGTCTATTAACCAGAAAGCCCTGAGTTCCAAGAACACAGCAGCTGCGAAGGACTAGCCAAGAAGAGCGCAAAAGTACCACAACATGCCTGCCTCCACAGCTTTTTCCTTGGGGACATGCCTAATTCCTGGCTGATTTGCCTTTCTCGTCTTAGGGTTGGGGTTCGGCCTAGGGCTAGGATTTTTAAAAGCAGGAATCCCTGAGTTCCAGGCACACTGGAGCTGTGAAAGGCATCCAAAAGGGAGTGCAAAAGTGCCACAACATGGCTGCTTTCACGGCTTTTTCCTTGGCAAGAAGCCTAACATCAGACTGATTTACTTTCCCAGGGTTACTGTTAGGCTTAGGCCTAGGGCTAGGATTTTTGAAACTAGGAAGCCCTTAGCTCCAGGCACACTGCAGCTGTTCAAGGCATCCCAAGGGGAGTACAAAAGTGCAACAACATGGCAGCTTTCACAGCTTTTTCCTTGGCACCATCCCTATACCTAGGCTGATTTATCTGCCTAGGGTTAGGGTTAGGGTTCAGCCTAGGGCTTGGATTTCTTTAACCAGGAAGCCCTGAGTTCCAGGCTTACTTCATCTGCCAAAGGCATCCCAAAGGGAGTGCAGAAGTGCCACAACATGGCTGCTTTCACGGCTTTTCCCTTAGGAAGAACCCTAATACCCGGCTGATTTACCTTCCTAGGGTTACTGTTAGGCTTAGGCCTAGGACTTTTAAAACCAGGAAGCCCTGGGCTCCAGGCACACTGCAGCTGCAAAAGGCATCCCAAGGGGAGCGCAAAAGTGACGCAACTTGGCTGCCACCACTGATATTTCCATGAGACCATCCCGAACCATAGGCTGATTTTCCTTCCTAGGGTTAAGGTTTGAGTTACGCCTAGGGTAAGGGTTCTATTAACCAGAAAGCCCTGAGTTCCAAGAACACAGCAGCTGCGAAGGACTAGCCAAGAAGAGCGCAAAAGTACCACAACATGCCTGCCTCCACAGCTTTTTCCTTGGGGACATGCCTAATTCCTGGCTGATTTGCCTTTCTCGTCTTAGGGTTGGGGTTCGGCCTAGGGCTAGGATTTTTAAAAGCAGGAAGCCCTGAGTTCCAGGCACACTGGAGCTGTGAAAGGCATCCAAAAGGGAGTGCAAAAGTGCCACAACATGGCTGCTTTCACGGCTTTTTCCTTGGCAAGAAGCCTAACATCAGGCTGATTTACTTTCCCAGGGTTACTGTTAGGCTTAGGCCTAGGGCTAGGATTTTTGAAACTAGGAAGCCCTTAGCTCCAGGCACACTGCAGCTGTTCAAGGCATCCCAAGGGGAGTACAAAAGTGCAACAACATGGCAGCTTTCACAGCTTTTTCCTTGGCACCATCCCTATACCTAGGCTGATTTATCTGCCTAGGGTTAGGGTTAGGGTTCAGCCTAGGGCTTGGATTTCTTTAACCAGGAAGCCCTGAGTTCCAGGCTTACTTCATCTGCCAAAGGCATCCCAAAGGGAGTGCAGAAGTGCCACAACATGGCTGCTCTCACGGCTTTTTCCTTGGCAAGAAGCCTAACATCAGGCTGATTTACTTTCCCAGGGTTACTGTTAGGCTTAGGCCTAGGGCTAGGATTTTTGAAACTAGGAAGCCCTTAGCTCCAGGCACACTGCAGCTGTTCAAGGCATCCCAAGGGGAGTACAAAAGTGCAACAACATGGCAGCTTTCACAGCTTTTTCTTTGGCACCATCCCTATACCTAGGCTGGTTTATCTGCCTAGGGTTAGGGTTAGGGTTCAGCCTAGGGCTTGAATTTTTTTAACCAGGAAGCCCTGAGTTCCAGGCTTACTTCATCTGCCAAAGGCATTCCAAAGGGAGTGCAGAAGTGCCACAACATGGCTGCTTTCACGGCTTTTCCCTTAGGAAGAACCCTAATACCCGGCTGATTTACCTTCCTAGGGTTACTGTTAGGCTTAGGCCTAGGACTTTTAAAACCAGGAAGCCCTGGGCTCCAGGCACACTGCAGCTGCAAAAGGCATCCCAAGGGGAGCGCAAAAGTGACGCAACTTGGCTGCCACCACTGATATTTCCATGAGACCATCCCGAACCATAGGCTGATTTTCCTTCCTAGGGTTAAGGTTTGAGTTACGCCTAGGGTAAGGGTTCTATTAACCAGAAAGCCCTGAGTTCCAAGAACACAGCAGCTGCGAAGGACTAGCCAAGAAGAGCGCAAAAGTACCACAACATGCCTGCCTCCACAGCTTTTTCCTTGGCGACATGCCTAATTCCTGGCTGATTTGCCTTTCTCGTCTTAGGGTTGGGGTTCGGCCTAGGGCTAGGATTTTTAAAAGCAGGAAGCCCTGAGTTCCAGGCACACTGGAGCTGTGAAAGGCATCCAAAAGGGAGTGCAAAAGTGCCACAACATGGCTGCTTTCACGGCTTTTTCCTTGGCAAGAAGCCTAACATCAGGCTGATTTACTTTCCCAGGGTTACTGTTAGGCTTAGGCCTAGGGCTAGGATTTTTGAAACTAGGAAGCCCTTAGCTCCAGGCACACTGCAGCTGTTCAAGGCATCCCAAGGGGAGTACAAAAGTGCAACAACATGGCAGCTTTCACAGCTTTTTCCTTGGCACCATCCCTATACCTAGGCTGATTTATCTGCCTAGGGTTAGGGTTAGGGTTCAGCCTAGGGCTGTGATTTCTTTAACCAGGAAGCCCTGAGTTCCAGGCTTACTTCATCTGCCAAAGGCATCCCAAAGGGAGTGCAGAAGTGCCACAACATGGCTGCTTTCACGGCTTTTCCCTTAGGAAGAACCCTAATACCCGGCTGATTTACCTTCCTAGGGTTACTGTTAGGCTTAGGCCTAGGACTTTTAAAACCAGGAAGCCCTGGGCTCCAGGCACACTGCAGCTGCGAAAGGCATCCCAAGGGGAGCGCAAAAGTGATGCAACTTGGCTGCCACCACTGATATTTCCATGAGACCATCCCGAACCATAGGCTGATTTTCCTTCCTAGGGTTAAGGTTTGAGTTACGCCTAGGGTAAGGGTCTATTAACCAGAAAGCCCTGAGTTCCAAGAACACAGCAGCTGCGAAGGACTAGCCAAGAAGAGCGCAAAAGTACCACAACATGCCTGCCTCCACAGCTTTTTCCTTGGGGACATGCCTAATTCCTGGCTGATTTGCCTTTCTCGTCTTAGGGTTGGGGTTCGGCCTAGGGCTAGGATTTTTAAAAGCAGGAATCCCTGAGTTCCAGGCACACTGGAGCTGTGAAAGGCATCCAAAAGGGAGTGCAAAAGTGCCACAACATGGCTGCTTTCACGGCTTTTTCCTTGGCAAGAAGCCTAACATCAGACTGATTTACTTTCCCAGGGTTACTGTTAGGCTTAGGCCTAGGGCTAGGATTTTTGAAACTAGGAAGCCCTTAGCTCCAGGCACACTGCAGCTGTTCAAGGCATCCCAAGGGGAGTACAAAAGTGCAACAACATGGCAGCTTTCACAGCTTTTTCCTTGGCACCATCCCTATACCTAGGCTGATTTATCTGCCTAGGGTTAGGGTTAGGGTTCAGCCTAGGGCTTGGATTTCTTTAACCAGGAAGCCCTGAGTTCCAGGCTTACTTCATCTGCCAAAGGCATCCCAAAGGGAGTGCAGAAGTGCCACAACATGGCTGCTTTCACGGCTTTTCCCTTAGGAAGAACCCTAATACCCGGCTGATTTACCTTCCTAGGGTTACTGTTAGGCTTAGGCCTAGGACTTTTAAAACCAGGAAGCCCTGGGCTCCAGGCACACTGCAGCTGCAAAAGGCATCCCAAGGGGAGCGCAAAAGTGACGCAACTTGGCTGCCACCACTGATATTTCCATGAGACCATCCCGAACCATAGGCTGATTTTCCTTCCTAGGGTTAAGGTTTGAGTTACGCCTAGGGTAAGGGTTCTATTAACCAGAAAGCCCTGAGTTCCAAGAACACAGCAGCTGCGAACGACTAGCCAAGAAGAGCGCAAAAGTACCACAACATGCCTGCCTCCACAGCTTTTTCCTTGGGGACATGCCTAATTCCTGGCTGATTTGCCTTTCTCGTCTTAGGGTTGGGGTTCGGCCTAGGGCTAGGATTTTTAAAAGCAGGAAGCCCTGAGTTCCAGGCACACTGGAGCTGTGAAAGGCATCCAAAAGGGAGTGCAAAAGTGCCACAACATGGCTGCTTTCACGGCTTTTTCCTTGGCAAGAAGCCTAACATCAGGCTGATTTACTTTCCCAGGGTTACTGTTAGGCTTAGGCCTAGGGCTAGGATTTTTGAAACTAGGAAGCCCTTAGCTCCAGGCACACTGCAGCTGTTCAAGGCATCCCAAGGGGAGTACAAAAGTGCAACAACATGGCAGCTTTCACAGCTTTTTCCTTGGCACCATCCCTATACCTAGGCTGATTTATCTGCCTAGGGTTAGGGTTAGGGTTCAGCCTAGGGCTTGGATTTCTTTAACCAGGAAGCCCTGAGTTCCAGGCTTACTTCATCTGCCAAAGGCATCCCAAAGGGAGTGCAGAAGTGCCACAACATGGCTGCTCACACGGCTTTTTCCTTGGCAAGAAGCCTAACATCAGGCTGATTTACTTTCCCAGGGTTACTGTTAGGCTTAGGCCTAGGGCTAGGATTTTTGAAACTAGGAAGCCCTTAGCTCCAGGCACACTGCAGCTGTTCAAGGCATCCCAAGGGGAGTACAAAAGTGCAACAACATGGCAGTTTTCACAGCTTTTTCCTTGGCACCATCCCTATACCTAGGCTGGTTTATCTGCCTAGGGTTAGGGTTCAGCCTAGGGCTTGAATTTTTTTAACCAGGAAGCCCTGAGTTCCAGGCTTACTTCATCTGCCAAAGGCATCCCAAAGGGAGTGCAGAAGTGCCACAACATGGCTGCTTTCACGGCTTTTCCCTTAGGAAGAACCCTAATACCCGGCTGATTTACCTTCCTAGGGTTACTGTTAGGCTTAGGCCTAGGACTTTTAAAACCAGGAAGCCCTGGGCTCCAGGCACACTGCAGCTGCAAAAGGCATCCCAAGGGGAGCGCAAAAGTGACGCAACTTGGCTGCCACCACTGATATTTCCATGAGACCATCCCGAACCATAGGCTGATTTTCCTTCCTAGGGTTAAGGTTTGAGTTACGCCTAGGGTAAGGGTTCTATTAACCAGAAAGCCCTGAGTTCCAAGAACACAGCAGCTGCGAAGGACTAGCCAAGAAGAGCGCAAAAGTACCACAACATGCCTGCCTCCACAGCTTTTTCCTTGGGGACATGCCTAATTCCTGGCTGATTTGCCTTTCTCGTCTTAGGGTTGGGGTTCGGCCTAGGGCTAGGATTTTTAAAAGCAGGAAGCCCTGAGTTCCAGGCACACTGGAGCTGTGAAAGGCATCCAAAAGGGAGTGCAAAAGTGCCACAACATGGCTGCTTTCACGGCTTTTTCCTTGGCAAGAAGCCTAACATCAGGCTGATTTACTTTCCCAGGGTTACTGTTAGGCTTAGGCCTAGGGCTAGGATTTTTGAAACTAGGAAGCCCTTAGCTCCAGGCACACTGCAGCTGTTCAAGGCATCCCAAGGGGAGTACAAAAGTGCAACAACATGGCAGCTTTCACAGCTTTTTCCTTGGCACCATCCCTATACCTAGGCTGATTTATCTGCCTAGGGTTAGGGTTAGGGTTCAGCCTAGGGCTTGGATTTCTTTAACCAGGAAGCCCTGAGTTCCAGGCTTACTTCATCTGCCAAAGGCATCCCAAAGGGAGTGCAGAAGTGCCACAACATGGCTGCTTTCACGGCTTTTCCCTTAGGAAGAACCCTAATACCCGGCTGATTTACCTTCCTAGGGTTACTGTTAGGCTTAGGCCTAGGACTTTTAAAACCAGGAAGCCCTGGGCTCCAGGCACACTGCAGCTGCAAAAGGCATCCCAAGGGGAGCGCAAAAGTGATGCAACTTGGCTGCCACCACTGATATTTCCATGAGACCATCCCGAACCATAGGCTGATTTTCCTTCCTAGGGTTAAGGTTTGAGTTACGCCTAGGGTAAGGGTCTATTAACCAGAAAGCCCTGAGTTCCAAGAACACAGCAGCTGCGAAGGACTAGCCAAGAAGAGCGCAAAAGTACCACAACATGCCTGCCTCCACAGCTTTTTCCTTGGGGACATGCCTAATTCCTGGCTGATTTGCCTTTCTCGTCTTAGGGTTGGGGTTCGGCCTAGGGCTAGGATTTTTAAAAGCAGGAAGCCCTGAGTTCCAGGCACACTGGAGCTGTGAAAGGCATCCAAAAGGGAGTGCAAAAGTGCCACAACATGGCTGCTTTCACGGCTTTTTCCTTGGCAAGAAGCCTAACATCAGGCTGATTTACTTTCCCAGGGTTACTGTTAGGCTTAGGCCTAGGGCTAGGATTTTTGAAACTAGGAGGCCCTTAGCTCCAGGCACACTGCAGCTGTTCAAGGCATCCCAAGGGGAGTACAAAAGTGCAACAACATGGCAGCTTTCACAGCTTTTTCCTTGGCACCATCCCTATACCTAGGCTGATTTATCTGCCTAGGGTTAGGGTTAGGGTTCAGCCTAGGGCTTGAATTTTTTTAACCAGGAAGCCCTGAGTTCCAGGCTTACTTCATCTGCCAAAGGCATCCCAAAGGGAGTGCAGAAGTGCCACAACATGGCTGCTTTCACGGCTTTTCCCTTAGGAAGAACCCTAATACCCGGCTGATTTACCTTCCTAGGGTTACTGTTAGGCTTAGGCCTAGGACTTTTAAAACCAGGAAGCCCTGGGCTCCAGGCACACTGCAGCTGCAAAAGGCATCCCAAGGGGAGCGCAAAAGTGACGCAACTTGGCTGCCACCACTGATATTTCCATGAGACCATCCCGAACCATAGGCTGATTTTCCTTCCTAGGGTTAAGGTTTGAGTTACGCCTAGGGTAAGGGTCTATTAACCAGAAAGCCCTGAGTTCCAAGAACACAGCAGCTGCGAAGGACTAGCCAAGAAGAGCGCAAAAGTACCACAACATGCCTGCCTCCACAGCTTTTTCCTTGGGGACATGCCTAATTCCTGGCTGATTTGCCTTTCTCGTCTTAGGGTTGGGGTTCGGCCTAGGGCTAGGATTTTTAAAAGCAGGAAGCCCTGAGTTCCAGGCACACTGGAGCTGTGAAAGGCATCCAAAAGGGAGTGCAAAAGTGCCACAACATGGCTGCTTTCACGGCTTTTTCCTTGGCAAGAAACCTAACATCAGGCTGATTTACTTTCCCAGGGTTACTGTTAGGCTTAGGCCTAGGGCTAGGATTTTTGAAACTAGGAAGCCCTGGGCTCCAGGCACACTGCAGCTGTTCAAGGCATCCCAAGGGGAGTACAAAAGTGCAACAACATGGCATCTTTCAAAGCTTTTTCCTTGGCACCATCCCTATACCTAGGCTGATTTATCTGCCTAGGGTTAGGGTTAGGGTTCAGCCTAGGGCTTGGATTTCTTTAACCAGGAAGCCCTGAGTTCCAGGCTTACTTCATCTGCCAAAGGCATCCCAAAGGGAGTGCAAAAGTGCCACAACATGGCTGCTCTCACGGCTTTTTCCTTGGCAAGAAGCCTAACATCAGGCTGATTTACTTTCCCAGGGTTACTGTTAGGCTTAGGCCTAGGGCTAGGATTTTTGAAACTAGGAAGCCCTTAGCTCCAGGCACACTGCAGCTGTTCAAGGCATCCCAAGGGGAGTACAAAAGTGCAACAACATGGCAGCTTTCACAGATTTTTCCTTGGCACCATCCCTATACCTAGGCTGATTTATCTGCCTAGGGTTAGGGTTAGGGTTCAGCCTAGGGCTTGAATTTTTTTAACCAGGAAGCCCTGAGTTCCAGGCTTACTTCATCTGCCAAAGGCATCCCAAAGGGAGTGCAGAAGTGCCACAACATGGCTGCTTTCACGGCTTTTCCCTTAGGAAGAACCCTAATACCCGGCTGATTTACCTTCCTAGGGTTACTGTTAGGCTTAGGCCTAGGACTTTTAAAACCAGGAAGCCCTGGGCTCCAGGCACACTGCAGCTGCAAAAGGCATCCCAAGGGGAGCGCAAAAGTGACGCAACTTGGCTGCCACCACTGATATTTCCATGAGACCATCCCGAACCATAGGCTGATTTTCCTTCCTAGGGTTAAGGTTTGAGTTACGCCTAGGGTAAGGGTTCTATTAACCAGAAAGCCCTGAGTTCCAAGAACACAGCAGCTGCGAAGGACTAGCCAAGAAGAGCGCAAAAGTACCACAACATGCCTGCCTCCACAGCTTTTTCCTTGGGGACATGCCTAATTCCTGGCTGATTTGCCTTTCTCGTCTTAGGGTTGGGGTTCGGCCTAGGGCTAGGATTTTTAAAAGCAGGAAGCCCTGAGTTCCAGGCACACTGGAGCTGTGAAAGGCATCCAAAAGGGAGTGCAAAAGTGCCACAACATGGCTGCTTTCACGGCTTTTTCCTTGGCAAGACGCCTAACACCAGGCTGACTTACCTTCCCAGGGTTACTGTTAGGCTTAGGCCTAGGGCTAGGATTTTTGAAACTAGGAAGCCCTTAGCTCCAGGCACACTGCAGCTGTTCAAGGCATCCCAAGGGGAGTACAAAAGTGCAACAACATGGCAGCTTTCACAGCTTTTTCCTTGGCACCATCCCTATACCTAGGCTGATTTATCTGCCTAGGGTTAGGGTTAGGGTTCAGCCTAGGGCTTGGATTTCTTTAACCAGGAAGCCCTGAGTTCCAGGCTTACTTCATCTGCCAAAGGCATCCCAAAGGGAGTGCAGAAGTGCCACAACATGGCTGCTTTCACGGCTTTTCCCTTAGGAAGAACCCTAATACCCGGCTGATTTACCTTCCTAGGGTTACTGTTAGGCTTAGGCCTAGGACTTTTAAAACCAGGAAGCCCTGGGCTCCAGGCACACTGCAGCTGCAAAAGGCATCCCAAGGGGAGCGCAAAAGTGACGCAACTTGGCTGCCACCACTGATATTTCCATGAGACCATCCCGAACCATAGGTTGATTTTCCTTCCTAGGGTTAAGGTTTGAGTTACGCCTAGGGTAAGGGCTCTATTAACCAGAAAGCCCTGAGTTCCAAGAACACAGCAGCTGCGAAGGACTAGCCAAGAAGAGCGCAAAAGTACCACAACATGCCTGCCTCCACAGCTTTTTCCTTGGGGACATGCCTAATTCCTGGCTGATTTGCCTTTCTCGTCTTAGGGTTGGGGTTCGGCCTAGGGCTAGGATTTTTAAAATCAGGAAGCCCTGAGTTCCAGGCACACTGGAGCTGTGAAAGGCATCCAAAAGGGAGTGCAAAAGTGCCACAACATGGCTGCTTTCACGGCTTTTTCCTTGGCAAGAAGCCTAACATCAGGCTGATTTACTTTCCCAGGGTTACTGTTAGGCTTAGGCCTAGGGCTAGGATTTTTGAAACTAGGAAGCCCTGGGCTCCAGGCACACTGCAGCTGTTCAAGGCATCCCAAGGGGAGTACAAAAGTGCAACAACATGGCAGCTTTCACAGCTTTTTCCTTGGCACCATCCCTATACCTAGGCTGATTTATCTGCCTAGGGTTAGGGTTAGGGTTCAGCCTAGGGCTTGGATTTCTTTAACCAGGAAGCCCTGAGTTCCAGGCTTACTTCATCTGCCAAAGGCATCCCAAAGGGAGTGCAGAAGTGCCACAACATGGCTGCTTTCACGGCTTTTTCCTTGGCAAGAAACCTAACATCAGGCTGATTTACTTTCCCAGGGTTACTGTTAGGCTTAGGCCTAGGGCTAGGATTTTTGAAACTAGGAAGCCCTGGGCTCCAGGCACACTGCAGCTGTTCAAGGCATCCCAAGGGGAGTACAAAAGTGCAACAACATGGCATCTTTCACAGCTTTTTCCTTGGCACCATCCCTATACCTAGGCTGATTTATCTGCCTAGGGTTAGGGTTAGGGTTCAGCCTAGGGCTTGGATTTCTTTAACCAGGAAGCCCTGAGTTCCAGGCTTACTTCATCTGCCAAAGGCATCCCAAAGGGAGTGCAAAAGTGCCACAACATGGCTGCTCTCACGGCTTTTTCCTTGGCAAGAAGCCTAACATCAGGCTGATTTACTTTCCCAGGGTTACTGTTAGGCTTAGGCCTAGGGCTAGGATTTTTGAAACTAGGAAGCCCTTAGCTCCAGGCACACTGCAGCTGTTCAAGGCATCCCAAGGGGAGTACAAAAGTGCAACAACATGGCAGCTTTCACAGATTTTTCCTTGGCACCATCCCTATACCTAGGCTGGTTTATCTGCCTAGTGTTAGGGTTAGGGTTCAGCCTAGGGCTTGAAATTTTTAACCAGGAAGCCCTGAGTTCCAGGCTTACTTCATCTGCCAAAGGCATCCCAAAGGGTGTGCAGAAGTGCCACAACATGGCTGCTTTCACGGCTTTTCCCTTAGGAAGAACCCTAATACCCGGCTGATTTACCTTCCTAGGGTTACTGTTAGGCTTAGGCCTAGGACTTTTAAAACCAGGAAGCCCTGGGCTCCAGGCACACTGCAGCTGCGAAAGGCATCCCAAGGGGAGCGCAAAAGTGACGCAACTTGGCTGCCACCACTGATATTTCCATGAGACCATCCCGAACCATAGGTTGATTTTCCTTCCTAGGGTTAAGGTTTGAGTTACGCCTAGGGTAAGGGTTCTATTAACCAGAAAGCCCTGAGTTCCAAGAACACAGCAGCTGCGAAGGACTAGCCAAGAAGAGCGCAAAAGTACCACAACATGCCTGCCTCCACAGCTTTTTCCTTGGGGACATGCCTAATTCCTGGCTGATTTGCCTTTCTCGTCTTAGGGTTGGGGTTCGGCCTAGGGCTAGGATTTTTAAAAGCAGGAAGCCCTGAGTTCCAGGCACACTGGAGCTGTGAAAGGCATCCAAAAGGGAGTGCAAAAGTGCCACAACATGGCTGCTTTCACGGCTTTTTCCTTGGCAAGACGCCTAACATCAGGCTGACTTACTTTCCCAGGGTTACTGTTAGGCTTAGGCCTAGGGCTAGGATTTTTGAAACTAGGAAGCCCTTAGCTCCAGGCACACTGCAGCTGTTCAAGGCATCCCAAGGGGAGTACAAAAGTGCAACAACATGGCAGCTTTCACAGCTTTTTCCTTGGCACCATCCCTATACCTAGGCTGATTTATCTGCCTAGGGTTAGGGTTAGGGTTCAGCCTAGGGCTTGGATTTCTTTAACCAGGAAGCCCTGAGTTCCAGGCTTACTTCATCTGCCAAAGGCATCCCAAAGGGAGTGCAGAAGTGCCACAACATGGCTGCTTTCACGGCTTTTCCCTTAGGAAGAACCCTAATACCCGGCTGATTTACCTTCCTAGGGTTACTGTTAGGCTTAGGCCTAGGACTTTTAAAACCAGGAAGCCCTGGGCTCCAGGCACACTGCAGCTGCAAAAGGCATCCCAAGGGGAGCGCAAAAGTGATGCAACTTGGCTGCCACCACTGATATTTCCATGAGACCATCCCGAACCATAGGCTGATTTTCCTTCCTAGGGTTAAGGTTTGAGTTACGCCTAGGGTAAGGGTCTATTAACCAGAAAGCCCTGAGTTCCAAGAACACAGCAGCTGCGAAGGACTAGCCAAGAAGAGCGCAAAAGTACCACAACATGCCTGCCTCCACAGCTTTTTCCTTGGGGACATGCCTAATTCCTGGCTGATTTGCCTTTCTCGTCTTAGGGTTGGGGTTCGGCCTAGGGCTAGGATTTTTAAAAGCAGGAAGCCCTGAGTTCCAGGCACACTGGAGCTGTGAAAGGCATCCAAAAGGGAGTGCAAAAGTGCCACAACATGGCTGCTTTCACGGCTTTTTCCTTGGCAAGAAGCCTAACATCAGGCTGATTTACTTTCCCAGGGTTACTGTTAGGCTTAGGCCTAGGGCTAGGATTTTTGAAACTAGGAGGCCCTTAGCTCCAGGCACACTGCAGCTGTTCAAGGCATCCCAAGGGGAGTACAAAAGTGCAACAACATGGCAGCTTTCACAGCTTTTTCCTTGGCACCATCCCTATACCTAGGCTGATTTATCTGCCTAGGGTTAGGGTTAGGGTTCAGCCTAGGGCTTGAATTTTTTTAACCAGGAAGCCCTGAGTTCCAGGCTTACTTCATCTGCCAAAGGCATCCCAAAGGGAGTGCAGAAGTGCCACAACATGGCTGCTTTCACGGCTTTTCCCTTAGGAAGAACCCTAATACCCGGCTGATTTACCTTCCTAGGGTTACTGTTAGGCTTAGGCCTAGGACTTTTAAAACCAGGAAGCCCTGGGCTCCAGGCACACTGCAGCTGCAAAAGGCATCCCAAGGGGAGCGCAAAAGTGACGCAACTTGGCTGCCACCACTGATATTTCCATGAGACCATCCCGAACCATAGGCTGATTTTCCTTCCTAGGGTTAAGGTTTGAGTTACGCCTAGGGTAAGGGTCTATTAACCAGAAAGCCCTGAGTTCCAAGAACACAGCAGCTGCGAAGGACTAGCCAAGAAGAGCGCAAAAGTACCACAACATGCCTGCCTCCACAGCTTTTTCCTTGGGGACATGCCTAATTCCTGGCTGATTTGCCTTTCTCGTCTTAGGGTTGGGGTTCGGCCTAGGGCTAGGATTTTTAAAAGCAGGAAGCCCTGAGTTCCAGGCACACTGGAGCTGTGAAAGGCATCCAAAAGGGAGTGCAAAAGTGCCACAACATGGCTGCTTTCACGGCTTTTTCCTTGGCAAGAAACCTAACATCAGGCTGATTTACTTTCCCAGGGTTACTGTTAGGCTTAGGCCTAGGGCTAGGATTTTTGAAACTAGGAAGCCCTGGGCTCCAGGCACACTGCAGCTGTTCAAGGCATCCCAAGGGGAGTACAAAAGTGCAACAACATGGCATCTTTCAAAGCTTTTTCCTTGGCACCATCCCTATACCTAGGCTGATTTATCTGCCTAGGGTTAGGGTTAGGGTTCAGCCTAGGGCTTGGATTTCTTTAACCAGGAAGCCCTGAGTTCCAGGCTTACTTCATCTGCCAAAGGCATCCCAAAGGGAGTGCAAAAGTGCCACAACATGGCTGCTTTCACGGCTTTTTCCTTGGCAAGAAGCCTAACATCAGGCTGATTTACTTTCCCAGGGTTACTGTTAGGCTTAGGCCTAGGGCTAGGATTTTTGAAACTAGGAAGCCCTTAGCTCCAGGCACACTGCAGCTGTTCAAGGCATCCCAAGGGGAGTACAAAAGTGCAACAACATGGCAGCTTTCACAGATTTTTCCTTGGCACCATCCCTATACCTAGGCTGGTTTATCTGCCTAGGGTTAGGGTTAGGGTTCAGCCTAGGGCTTGAATTTTTTTAACCAGGAAGCCCTGAGTTCCAGGCTTACTTCATCTGCCAAAGGCATCCCAAAGGGAGTGCAGAAGTGCCACAACATGGCTGCTTTCACGGCTTTTCCCTTAGGAAGAACCCTAATACCCGGCTGATTTACCTTCCTAGGGTTACTGTTAGGCTTAGGCCTAGGACTTTTAAAACCAGGAAGCCCTGGGCTCCAGGCACACTGCAGCTGCAAAAGGCATCCCAAGGGGAGCGCAAAAGTGACGCAACTTGGCTGCCACCACTGATATTTCCATGAGACCATCCCGAACCATAGGTTGATTTTCCTTCCTAGGGTTAAGGTTTGAGTTACGCCTAGGGTAAGGGTTCTATTAACCAGAAAGCCCTGAGTTCCAAGAACACAGCAGCTGCGAAGGACTAGCCAAGAAGAGCGCAAAAGTACCACAACATGCCTGCCTCCACAGCTTTTTCCTTGGGGACATGCCTAATTCCTGGCTGATTTGCCTTTCTCGTCTTAGGGTTGGGGTTCGGCCTAGGGCTAGGATTTTTAAAAGCAGGAAGCCCTGAGTTCCAGGCACACTGGAGCTGTGAAAGGCATCCAAAAGGGAGTGCAAAAGTGCCACAACATGGCTGCTTTCACGGCTTTTTCCTTGGCAAGACGCCTAACACCAGGCTGACTTACCTTCCCAGGGTTACTGTTAGGCTTAGGCCTAGGGCTAGGATTTTTGAAACTAGGAAGCCCTTAGCTCCAGGCACACTGCAGCTGTTCAAGGCATCCCAAGGGGAGTACAAAAGTGCAACAACATGGCAGCTTTCACAGCTTTTTCCTTGGCACCATCCCTATACCTAGGCTGATTTATCTGCCTAGGGTTAGGGTTAGGGTTCAGCCTAGGGCTTGGATTTCTTTAACCAGGAAGCCCTGAGTTCCAGGCTTACTTCATCTGCCAAAGGCATCCCAAAGGGAGTGCAGAAGTGCCACAACATGGCTGCTTTCACGGCTTTTCCCTTAGGAAGAACCCTAATACCCGGCTGATTTACCTTCCTAGGGTTACTGTTAGGCTTAGGCCTAGGACTTTTAAAACCAGGAAGCCCTGGGCTCCAGGCACACTGCAGCTGCAAAAGGCATCCCAAGGGGAGCGCAAAAGTGACGCAACTTGGCTGCCACCACTGATATTTCCATGAGACCATCCCGAACCATAGGCTGATTTTCCTTCCTAGGGTTAAGGTTTGAGTTACGCCTAGGGTAAGGGTTCTATTAACCAGAAAGCCCTGAGTTCCAAGAACACAGCAGCTGCGAAGGACTAGCCAAGAAGAGCGCAAAAGTACCACAACATGCCTGCCTCCACAGCTTTTTCCTTGGGGACATGCCTAATTCCTGGCTGATTTGCCTTTCTCGTCTTAGGGTTGGGGTTCGGCCTAGGGCTAGGATTTTTAAAAGCAGGAAGCCCTGAGTTCCAGGCACACTGGAGCTGTGAAAGGCATCCAAAAGGGAGTGCAAAAGTGCCACAACATGGCTGCTTTCACGGCTTTTTCCTTGGCAAGAAGCCTAACATCAGGCTGATTTACTTTCCCAGGGTTACTGTTAGGCTTAGGCCTAGGGCTAGGATTTTTGAAACTAGGAAGCCCTTAGCTCCAGGCACACTGCAGCTGTTCAAGGCATCCCAAGGGGAGTACAAAAGTGCAACAACATGGCAGCTTTCACAGCTTTTTCCTTGGCACCATCCCTATACCTAGGCTGATTTATCTGCCTAGGGTTAGGGTTAGGGTTCAGCCTAGGGCTTGGATTTCTTTAACCAGGAAGCCCTGAGTTCCAGGCTTACTTCATCTGCCAAAGGCATCCCAAAGGGAGTGCAGAAGTGCCACAACATGGCTGCTTTCACGGCTTTTCCCTTAGGAAGAACCCTAATACCCGGCTGATTTACCTTCCTAGGGTTACTGTTAGGCTTAGGCCTAGGACTTTTAAAACCAGGAAGCCCTGGGCTCCAGGCACACTGCAGCTGCAAAAGGCATCCCAAGGGGAGCGCAAAAGTGATGCAACTTGGCTGCCACCACTGATATTTCCATGAGACCATCCCGAACCATAGGCTGATTTTCCTTCCTAGGGTTAAGGTTTGAGTTACGCCTAGGGTAAGGGTCTATTAACCAGAAAGCCCTGAGTTCCAAGAACACAGCAGCTGCGAAGGACTAGCCAAGAAGAGCGCAAAAGTACCACAACATGCCTGCCTCCACAGCTTTTTCCTTGGGGACATGCCTAATTCCTGGCTGATTTGCCTTTCTCGTCTTAGGGTTGGGGTTCGGCCTAGGGCTAGGATTTTTAAAAGCAGGAAGCCCTGAGTTCCAGGCACACTGGAGCTGTGAAAGGCATCCAAAAGGGAGTGCAAAAGTGCCACAACATGGCTGCTTTCACGGCTTTTTCCTTGGCAAGAAGCCTAACATCAGGCTGATTTACTTTCCCAGGGTTACTGTTAGGCTTAGGCCTAGGGCTAGGATTTTTGAAACTAGGAGGCCCTTAGCTCCAGGCACACTGCAGCTGTTCAAGGCATCCCAAGGGGAGTACAAAAGTGCAACAACATGGCAGCTTTCACAGCTTTTTCCTTGGCACCATCCCTATACCTAGGCTGATTTATCTGCCTAGCGTTAGGGTTAGGGTTCAGCCTAGGGCTTGAATTTTTTTAACCAGGAAGCCCTGAGTTCCAGGCTTACTTCATCTGCCAAAGGCATCCCAAAGGGAGTGCAGAAGTGCCACAACATGGCTGCTTTCACGGCTTTTCCCTTAGGAAGAACCCTAATACCCGGCTGATTTACCTTCCTAGGGTTACTGTTAGGCTTAGGCCTAGGACTTTTAAAACCAGGAAGCCCTGGGCTCCAGGCACACTGCAGCTGCAAAAGGCATCCCAAGGGGAGCGCAAAAGTGACGCAACTTGGCTGCCACCACTGATATTTCCATGAGACCATCCCGAACCATAGGCTGATTTTCCTTCCTAGGGTTAAGGTTTGAGTTACGCCTAGGGTAAGGGTCTATTAACCAGAAAGCCCTGAGTTCCAAGAACACAGCAGCTGCGAAGGACTAGCCAAGAAGAGCGCAAAAGTACCACAACATGCCTGCCTCCACAGCTTTTTCCTTGGGGACATGCCTAATTCCTGGCTGATTTGCCTTTCTCGTCTTAGGGTTGGGGTTCGGCCTAGGGCTAGGATTTTTAAAAGCAGGAAGCCCTGAGTTCCAGGCACACTGGAGCTGTGAAAGGCATCCAAAAGGGAGTGCAAAAGTGCCACAACATGGCTGCTTTCACGGCTTTTTCCTTGGCAAGAAACCTAACATCAGGCTGATTTACTTTCCCAGGGTTACTGTTAGGCTTAGGCCTAGGGCTAGGATTTTTGAAACTAGGAAGCCCTGGGCTCCAGGCACACTGCAGCTGTTCAAGGCATCCCAAGGGGAGTACAAAAGTGCAACAACATGGCATCTTTCAAAGCTTTTTCCTTGGCACCATCCCTATACCTAGGCTGATTTATCTGCCTAGGGTTAGGGTTAGGGTTCAGCCTAGGGCTTGGATTTCTTTAACCAGGAAGCCCTGAGTTCCAGGCTTACTTCATCTGCCAAAGGCATCCCAAAGGGAGTGCAAAAGTGCCACAACATGGCTGCTTTCACGGCTTTTTCCTTGGCAAGAAGCCTAACATCAGGCTGATTTACTTTCCCAGGGTTACTGTTAGGCTTAGGCCTAGGGCTAGGATTTTTGAAACTAGGAAGCCCTTAGCTCCAGGCACACTGCAGCTGTTCAAGGCATCCCAAGGGGAGTACAAAAGTGCAACAACATGGCAGCTTTCACAGATTTTTCCTTGGCACCATCCCTATACCTAGGCTGGTTTATCTGCCTAGGGTTAGGGTTAGGGTTCAGCCTAGGGCTTGAATTTTTTTAACCAGGAAGCCCTGAGTTCCAGGCTTACTTCATCTGCCAAAGGCATCCCAAAGGGAGTGCAGAAGTGCCACAACATGGCTGCTTTCACGGCTTTTCCCTTAGGAAGAACCCTAATACCCGGCTGATTTACCTTCCTAGGGTTACTGTTAGGCTTAGGCCTAGGACTTTTAAAACCAGGAAGCCCTGGGCTCCAGGCACACTGCAGCTGCAAAAGGCATCCCAAGGGGAGCGCAAAAGTGACGCAACTTGGCTGCCACCACTGATATTTCCATGAGACCATCCCGAACCATAGGTTGATTTTCCTTCCTAGGGTTAAGGTTTGAGTTACGCCTAGGGTAAGGGTTCTATTAACCAGAAAGCCCTGAGTTCCAAGAACACAGCAGCTGCGAAGGACTAGCCAAGAAGAGCGCAAAAGTACCACAACATGCCTGCCTCCACAGCTTTTTCCTTGGGGACATGCCTAATTCCTGGCTGATTTGCCTTTCTCGTCTTAGGGTTGGGGTTCGGCCTAGGGCTAGGATTTTTAAAAGCAGGAAGCCCTGAGTTCCAGGCACACTGGAGCTGTGAAAGGCATCCAAAAGGGAGTGCAAAAGTGCCACAACATGGCTGCTTTCACGGCTTTTTCCTTGGCAAGACGCCTAACACCAGGCTGACTTACCTTCCCAGGGTTACTGTTAGGCTTAGGCCTAGGGCTAGGATTTTTGAAACTAGGAAGCCCTTAGCTCCAGGCACACTGCAGCTGTTCAAGGCATCCCAAGGGGAGTACAAAAGTGCAACAACATGGCAGCTTTCACAGCTTTTTCCTTGGCACCATCCCTATACCTAGGCTGATTTATCTGCCTAGGGTTAGGGTTAGGGTTCAGCCTAGGGCTTGGATTTCTTTAACCAGGAAGCCCTGAGTTCCAGGCTTACTTCATCTGCCAAAGGCATCCCAAAGGGAGTGCAGAAGTGCCACAACATGGCTGCTTTCACGGCTTTTCCCTTAGGAAGAACCCTAATACCCGGCTGATTTACCTTCCTAGGGTTACTGTTAGGCTTAGGCCTAGGACTTTTAAAACCAGGAAGCCCTGGGCTCCAGGCACACTGCAGCTGCAAAAGGCATCCCAAGGGGAGCGCAAAAGTGACGCAACTTGGCTGCCACCACTGATATTTCCATGAGACCATCCCGAACCATAGGTTGATTTTCCTTCCTAGGGTTAAGGTTTGAGTTACGCCTAGGGTAAGGGCTCTATTAACCAGAAAGCCCTGAGTTCCAAGAACACAGCAGCTGCGAAGGACTAGCCAAGAAGAGCGCAAAAGTACCACAACATGCCTGCCTCCACAGCTTTTTCCTTGGGGACATGCCTAATTCCTGGCTGATTTGCCTTTCTCGTCTTAGGGTTGGGGTTCGGCCTAGGGCTAGGATTTTTAAAATCAGGAAGCCCTGAGTTCCAGGCACACTGGAGCTGTGAAAGGCATCCAAAAGGGAGTGCAAAAGTGCCACAACATGGCTGCTTTCACGGCTTTTTCCTTGGCAAGAAGCCTAACATCAGGCTGATTTACTTTCCCAGGGTTACTGTTAGGCTTAGGCCTAGGGCTAGGATTTTTGAAACTAGGAAGCCCTGGGCTCCAGGCACACTGCAGCTGTTCAAGGCATCCCAAGGGGAGTACAAAAGTGCAACAACATGGCAGCTTTCACAGCTTTTTCCTTGGCACCATCCCTATACCTAGGCTGATTTATCTGCCTAGGGTTAGGGTTAGGGTTCAGCCTAGGGCTTGGATTTCTTTAACCAGGAAGCCCTGAGTTCCAGGCTTACTTCATCTGCCAAAGGCATCCCAAAGGGAGTGCAGAAGTGCCACAACATGGCTGCTTTCACGGCTTTTTCCTTGGCAAGAAACCTAACATCAGGCTGATTTACTTTCCCAGGGTTACTGTTAGGCTTAGGCCTAGGGCTAGGATTTTTGAAACTAGGAAGCCCTGGGCTCCAGGCACACTGCAGCTGTTCAAGGCATCCCAAGGGGAGTACAAAAGTGCAACAACATGGCATCTTTCACAGCTTTTTCCTTGGCACCATCCCTATACCTAGGCTGATTTATCTGCCTAGGGTTAGGGTTAGGGTTCAGCCTAGGGCTTGGATTTCTTTAACCAGGAAGCCCTGAGTTCCAGGCTTACTTCATCTGCCAAAGGCATCCCAAAGGGAGTGCAAAAGTGCCACAACATGGCTGCTCTCACGGCTTTTTCCTTGGCAAGAAGCCTAACATCAGGCTGATTTACTTTCCCAGGGTTACTGTTAGGCTTAGGCCTAGGGCTAGGATTTTTGAAACTAGGAAGCCCTTAGCTCCAGGCACACTGCAGCTGTTCAAGGCATCCCAAGGGGAGTACAAAAGTGCAACAACATGGCAGCTTTCACAGATTTTTCCTTGGCACCATCCCTATACCTAGGCTGGTTTATCTGCCTAGTGTTAGGGTTAGGGTTCAGCCTAGGGCTTGAAATTTTTAACCAGGAAGCCCTGAGTTCCAGGCTTACTTCATCTGCCAAAGGCATCCCAAAGGGTGTGCAGAAGTGCCACAACATGGCTGCTTTCACGGCTTTTCCCTTAGGAAGAACCCTAATACCCGGCTGATTTACCTTCCTAGGGTTACTGTTAGGCTTAGGCCTAGGACTTTTAAAACCAGGAAGCCCTGGGCTCCAGGCACACTGCAGCTGCGAAAGGCATCCCAAGGGGAGCGCAAAAGTGACGCAACTTGGCTGCCACCACTGATATTTCCATGAGACCATCCCGAACCATAGGTTGATTTTCCTTCCTAGGGTTAAGGTTTGAGTTACGCCTAGGGTAAGGGTTCTATTAACCAGAAAGCCCTGAGTTCCAAGAACACAGCAGCTGCGAAGGACTAGCCAAGAAGAGCGCAAAAGTACCACAACATGCCTGCCTCCACAGCTTTTTCCTTGGGGACATGCCTAATTCCTGGCTGATTTGCCTTTCTCGTCTTAGGGTTGGGGTTCGGCCTAGGGCTAGGATTTTTAAAAGCAGGAAGCCCTGAGTTCCAGGCACACTGGAGCTGTGAAAGGCATCCAAAAGGGAGTGCAAAAGTGCCACAACATGGCTGCTTTCACGGCTTTTTCCTTGGCAAGACGCCTAACATCAGGCTGACTTACTTTCCCAGGGTTACTGTTAGGCTTAGGCCTAGGGCTAGGATTTTTGAAACTAGGAAGCCCTTAGCTCCAGGCACACTGCAGCTGTTCAAGGCATCCCAAGGGGAGTACAAAAGTGCAACAACATGGCAGCTTTCACAGCTTTTTCCTTGGCACCATCCCTATACCTAGGCTGATTTATCTGCCTAGGGTTAGGGTTAGGGTTCAGCCTAGGGCTTGGATTTCTTTAACCAGGAAGCCCTGAGTTCCAGGCTTACTTCATCTGCCAAAGGCATCCCAAAGGGAGTGCAGAAGTGCCACAACATGGCTGCTTTCACGGCTTTTCCCTTAGGAAGAACCCTAATACCCGGCTGATTTACCTTCCTAGGGTTACTGTTAGGCTTAGGCCTAGGACTTTTAAAACCAGGAAGCCCTGGGCTCCAGGCACACTGCAGCTGCAAAAGGCATCCCAAGGGGAGCGCAAAAGTGATGCAACTTGGCTGCCACCACTGATATTTCCATGAGACCATCCCGAACCATAGGCTGATTTTCCTTCCTAGGGTTAAGGTTTGAGTTACGCCTAGGGTAAGGGTCTATTAACCAGAAAGCCCTGAGTTCCAAGAACACAGCAGCTGCGAAGGACTAGCCAAGAAGAGCGCAAAAGTACCACAACATGCCTGCCTCCACAGCTTTTTCCTTGGGGACATGCCTAATTCCTGGCTGATTTGCCTTTCTCGTCTTAGGGTTGGGGTTCGGCCTAGGGCTAGGATTTTTAAAAGCAGGAAGCCCTGAGTTCCAGGCACACTGGAGCTGTGAAAGGCATCCAAAAGGGAGTGCAAAAGTGCCACAACATGGCTGCTTTCACGGCTTTTTCCTTGGCAAGAAGCCTAACATCAGGCTGATTTACTTTCCCAGGGTTACTGTTAGGCTTAGGCCTAGGGCTAGGATTTTTGAAACTAGGAGGCCCTTAGCTCCAGGCACACTGCAGCTGTTCAAGGCATCCCAAGGGGAGTACAAAAGTGCAACAACATGGCAGCTTTCACAGCTTTTTCCTTGGCACCATCCCTATACCTAGGCTGATTTATCTGCCTAGGGTTAGGGTTAGGGTTCAGCCTAGGGCTTGAATTTTTTTAACCAGGAAGCCCTGAGTTCCAGGCTTACTTCATCTGCCAAAGGCATCCCAAAGGGAGTGCAGAAGTGCCACAACATGGCTGCTTTCACGGCTTTTCCCTTAGGAAGAACCCTAATACCCGGCTGATTTACCTTCCTAGGGTTACTGTTAGGCTTAGGCCTAGGACTTTTAAAACCAGGAAGCCCTGGGCTCCAGGCACACTGCAGCTGCAAAAGGCATCCCAAGGGGAGCGCAAAAGTGACGCAACTTGGCTGCCACCACTGATATTTCCATGAGACCATCCCGAACCATAGGTTGATTTTCCTTCCTAGGGTTAAGGTTTGAGTTACGCCTAGGGTAAGGGTCTATTAACCAGAAAGCCCTGAGTTCCAAGAACACAGCAGCTGCGAAGGACTAGCCAAGAAGAGCGCAAAAGTACCACAACATGCCTGCCTCCACAGCTTTTTCCTTGGGGACATGCCTAATTCCTGGCTGATTTGCCTTTCTCGTCTTAGGGTTGGGGTTCGGCCTAGGGCTAGGATTTTTAAAAGCAGGAAGCCCTGAGTTCCAGGCACACTGGAGCTGTGAAAGGCATCCAAAAGGGAGTGCAAAAGTGCCACAACATGGCTGCTTTCACGGCTTTTTCCTTGGCAAGAAACCTAACATCAGGCTGATTTACTTTCCCAGGGTTACTGTTAGGCTTAGGCCTAGGGCTAGGATTTTTGAAACTAGGAAGCCCTGGGCTCCAGGCACACTGCAGCTGTTCAAGGCATCCCAAGGGGAGTACAAAAGTGCAACAACATGGCATCTTTCAAAGCTTTTTCCTTGGCACCATCCCTATACCTAGGCTGATTTATCTGCCTAGGGTTAGGGTTAGGGTTCAGCCTAGGGCTTGGATTTCTTTAACCAGGAAGCCCTGAGTTCCAGGCTTACTTCATCTGCCAAAGGCATCCCAAAGGGAGTGCAAAAGTGCCACAACATGGCTGCTTTCACGGCTTTTTCCTTGGCAAGAAGCCTAACATCAGGCTGATTTACTTTCCCAGGGTTACTGTTAGGCTTAGGCCTAGGGCTAGGATTTTTGAAACTAGGAAGCCCTTAGCTCCAGGCACACTGCAGCTGTTCAAGGCATCCCAAGGGGAGTACAAAAGTGCAACAACATGGCAGCTTTCACAGCTTTTTCCTTGGCACCATCCCTATACCTAGGCTGGTTTATCTGCCTAGGGTTAGGGTTAGGGTTCAGCCTAGGGCTTGAATTTTTTTAACCAGGAAGCCCTGAGTTCCAGGCTTACTTCATCTGCCAAAGGCATCCCAAAGGGAGTGCAGAAGTGCCACAACATGGCTGCTTTCACGGCTTTTCCCTTAGGAAGAACCCTAATACCCGGCTGATTTACCTTCCTAGGGTTACTGTTAGGCTTAGGCCTAGGACTTTTAAAACCAGGAAGCCCTGGGCTCCAGGCACACTGCAGCTGCAAAAGGCATCCCAAGGGGAGCGCAAAAGTGACGCAACTTGGCTGCCACCACTGATATTTCCATGAGACCATCCCGAACCATAGGTTGATTTTCCTTCCTAGGGTTAAGGTTTGAGTTACGCCTAGGGTAAGGGTTCTATTAACCAGAAAGCCCTGAGTTCCAAGAACACAGCAGCTGCGAAGGACTAGCCAAGAAGAGCGCAAAAGTACCACAACATGCCTGCCTCCACAGCTTTTTCCTTGGGGACATGCCTAATTCCTGGCTGATTTGCCTTTCTCGTCTTAGGGTTGGGGTTCGGCCTAGGGCTAGGATTTTTAAAAGCAGGAAGCCCTGAGTTCCAGGCACACTGGAGCTGTGAAAGGCATCCAAAAGGGAGTGCAAAAGTGCCACAACATGGCTGCTTTCACGGCTTTTTCCTTGGCAAGACGCCTAACACCAGGCTGACTTACCTTCCCAGGGTTACTGTTAGGCTTAGGCCTAGGGCTAGGATTTTTGAAACTAGGAAGCCCTTAGCTCCAGGCACACTGCAGCTGTTCAAGGCATCCCAAGGGGAGTACAAAAGTGCAACAACATGGCAGCTTTCACAGCTTTTTCCTTGGCACCATCCCTATACCTAGGCTGATTTATCTGCCTAGGGTTAGGGTTAGGGTTCAGCCTAGGGCTTGGATTTCTTTAACCAGGAAGCCCTGAGTTCCAGGCTTACTTCATCTGCCAAAGGCATCCCAAAGGGAGTGCAGAAGTGCCACAACATGGCTGCTTTCACGGCTTTTCCCTTAGGAAGAACCCTAATACCCGGCTGATTTACCTTCCTAGGGTTACTGTTAGGCTTAGGCCTAGGACTTTTAAAACCAGGAAGCCCTGGGCTCCAGGCACACTGCAGCTGCAAAAGGCATCCCAAGGGGAGCGCAAAAGTGACGCAACTTGGCTGCCACCACTGATATTTCCATGAGACCATCCCGAACCATAGGTTGATTTTCCTTCCTAGGGTTAAGGTTTGAGTTACGCCTAGGGTAAGGGCTCTATTAACCAGAAAGCCCTGAGTTCCAAGAACACAGCAGCTGCGAAGGACTAGCCAAGAAGAGCGCAAAAGTACCACAACATGCCTGCCTCCACAGCTTTTTCCTTGGGGACATGCCTAATTCCTGGCTGATTTGCCTTTCTCGTCTTAGGGTTGGGGTTCGGCCTAGGGCTAGGATTTTTAAAATCAGGAAGCCCTGAGTTCCAGGCACACTGGAGCTGTGAAAGGCATCCAAAAGGGAGTGCAAAAGTGCCACAACATGGCTGCTTTCACGGCTTTTTCCTTGGCAAGAAGCCTAACATCAGGCTGATTTACTTTCCCAGGGTTACTGTTAGGCTTAGGCCTAGGGCTAGGATTTTTGAAACTAGGAAGCCCTGGGCTCCAGGCACACTGCAGCTGTTCAAGGCATCCCAAGGGGAGTACAAAAGTGCAACAACATGGCAGCTTTCACAGCTTTTTACTTGGCACCATCCCTATACCTAGGCTGATTTATCTGCCTAGGGTTAGGGTTAGGGTTCAGCCTAGGGCTTGGATTTCTTTAACCAGGAAGCCCTGAGTTCCAGGCTTACTTCATCTGCCAAAGGCATCCCAAAGGGAGTGCAGAAGTGCCACAACATGGCTGCTTTCACGGCTTTTTCCTTGGCAAGAAACCTAACGTCAGGCTGATTTACTTTCCCAGGGTTACTGTTAGGCTTAGGCCTAGGGCTAGGATTTTTGAAACTAGGAAGCCCTGGGCTCCAGGCACACTGCAGCTGTTCAAGGCATCCCAAGGGGAGTACAAAAGTGCAACAACATGGCATCTTTCACAGCTTTTTCCTTGGCACCATCCCTATACCTAGGCTGATTTATCTGCCTAGGGTTAGGGTTAGGGTTCAGCCTAGGGCTTGGATTTCTTTAACCAGGAAGCCCTGAGTTCCAGGCTTACTTCATCTGCCAAAGGCATCCCAAAGGGAGTGCAAAAGTGCCACAACATGGCTGCTCTCACGGCTTTTTCCTTGGCAAGAAGCCTAACATCAGGCTGATTTACTTTCCCAGGGTTACTGTTAGGCTTAGGCCTAGGGCTAGGATTTTTGAAACTAGGAAGCCCTTAGCTCCAGGCACACTGCAGCTGTTCAAGGCATCCCAAGGGGAGTACAAAAGTGCAACAACATGGCAGCTTTCACAGATTTTTCCTTGGCACCATCCCTATACCTAGGCTGGTTTATCTGCCTAGTGTTAGGGTTAGGGTTCAGCCTAGGGCTTGAAATTTTTAACCAGGAAGCCCTGAGTTCCAGGCTTACTTCATCTGCCAAAGGCATCCCAAAGGGTGTGCAGAAGTGCCACAACATGGCTGCTTTCACGGCTTTTCCCTTAGGAAGAACCCTAATACCCGGCTGATTTACCTTCCTAGGGTTACTGTTAGGCTTAGGCCTAGGACTTTTAAAACCAGGAAGCCCTGGGCTCCAGGCACACTGCAGCTGCGAAAGGCATCCCAAGGGGAGCGCAAAAGTGACGCAACTTGGCTGCCACCACTGATATTTCCATGAGACCATCCCGAACCATAGGTTGATTTTCCTTCCTAGGGTTAAGGTTTGAGTTACGCCTAGGGTAAGGGTTCTATTAACCAGAAAGCCCTGAGTTCCAAGAACACAGCAGCTGCGAAGGACTAGCCAAGAAGAGCGCAAAAGTACCACAACATGCCTGCCTCCACAGCTTTTTCCTTGGGGACATGCCTAATTCCTGGCTGATTTGCCTTTCTCGTCTTAGGGTTGGGGTTCGGCCTAGGGCTAGGATTTTTAAAAGCAGGAAGCCCTGAGTTCCAGGCACACTGGAGCTGTGAAAGGCATCCAAAAGGGAGTGCAAAAGTGCCACAACATGGCTGCTTTCACGGCTTTTTCCTTGGCAAGACGCCTAACATCAGGCTGACTTACTTTCCCAGGGTTACTGTTAGGCTTAGGCCTAGGGCTAGGATTTTTGAAACTAGGAAGCCCTTAGCTCCAGGCACACTGCAGCTGTTCAAGGCATCCCAAGGGGAGTACAAAAGTGCAACAACATGGCAGCTTTCACAGCTTTTTCCTTGGCACCATCCCTATACCTAGGCTGATTTATCTGCCTAGGGTTAGGGTTAGGGTTCAGCCTAGGGCTTGGATTTCTTTAACCAGGAAGCCCTGAGTTCCAGGCTTACTTCATCTGCCAAAGGCATCCCAAAGGGAGTGCAGAAGTGCCACAACATGGCTGCTTTCACGGCTTTTCCCTTAGCAAGAACCCTAATACCCGGCTGATTTACCTTCCTAGGGTTACTGTTAGGCTTAGGCCTAGGACTTTTAAAACCAGGAAGCCCTGGGCTCCAGGCACACTGCAGCTGCAAAAGGCATCCCAAGGGGAGCGCAAAAGTGACGCAACTTGGCTGCCACCACTGATATTTCCATGAGACCATCCCGAACCATAGGCTGATTTTCCTTCCTAGGGTTAAGGTTTGAGTTACGCCTAGGGTAAGGGTCTATTAACCAGAAAGCCCTGAGTTCCAAGAACACAGCAGCTGCGAAGGACTAGCCAAGAAGAGCGCAAAAGTACCACAACATGCCTGCCTCCACAGCTTTTTCCTTGGGGACATGCCTAATTCCTGGCTGATTTGCCTTTCTCGTCTTAGGGTTGGGGTTCGGCCTAGGGCTAGGATTTTTAAAATCAGGAAGCCCTGAGTTCCAGGCACACTGGAGCTGTGAAAGGCATCCAAAAGGGAGTGCAAAAGTGCCACAACATGGCTGCTTTCACGGCTTTTTCCTTGGCAAGAAGCCTAACATCAGGCTGATTTACTTTCCCAGGGTTACTGTTAGGCTTAGGCCTAGGGCTAGGATTTTTGAAACTAGGAAGCCCTTAGCTCCAGGCACACTGCAGCTGTTCAAGGCATCCCAAGGGGAGTACAAAAGTGCAACAACATGGCAGCTTTCACAGCTTTTTCCTTGGCACCATCCCTATACCTAGGCTGATTTATCTGCCTAGGGTTAGGGTTAGGGTTCAGCCTAGGGCTTGGATTTCTTTAACCAGGAAGCCCTGAGTTCCAGGCTTACTTCATCTGCCAAAGGCATCCCAAAGGGAGTGCAGAAGTGCCACAACATGGCTGCTTTCACGGCTTTTCCCTTAGGAAGAGCCCTAATACCCGGCTGATTTACCTTCCTAGGGTTACTGTTAGGCTTAGGCCTAGGACTTTTAAAACCAGGAAGCCCTGGGCTCCAGGCACACTGCAGCTGCAAAAGGCATCCCAAGGGGAGCGCAAAAGTGACGCAACTTGGCTGCCACTACTGATATTTCCATGAGACCATCCCGAACCATAGGCTGATTTTCCTTCCTAGGGTTAAGGTTTGAGTTACGCCTAGGGTAAGGGCTCTATTAACCAGAAAGCCCTGAGTTCCAAGAACACAGCAGCTGCGAAGGACTAGCCAAGAAGAGCGCAAAAGTACCACAACATGCCTGCCTCCACAGCTTTTTCCTTGGGGACATGCCTAATTCCTGGCTGATTTGCCTTTCTCGTCTTAGGGTTGGGGTTCGGCCTAGGGCTAGGATTTTTAAAAGCAGGAAGCCCTGAGTTCCAGGCACACTGGAGCTGTGAAAGGCATCCAAAAGGGAGTGCAGAAGTGCCACAACATGGCTGCTTTCACGGCATTTTCCTTGGCAAGAAGCCTAACATCAGGCTGATTTACTTTCCCAGGGTTACTGTTAGGCTTAGGCCTAGGGCTAGGATTTTTGAAACTAGGAAGCCCTGGGCTCCAGGCACACTGCAGCTGTTCAAGGCATCCCAAGGGGAGTACAAAAGTGCAACAACATGGCAGCTTTCACAGCTTTTTCCTTGGCACCATCCCTATACCTTGGCTGATTTATCTGCCTAGGGTTAGGGTTAGGGTTCAGCCTAGGGCTGTGATTTCTTTAACCAGGAAGCCCTGAGTTCCAGGCTTACTTCATCTGCCAAAGGCATCCCAAAGGGAGTGCAGAAGTGCCACAACATGGCTGCTTTCACGGCTTTTCCCTTAGGAAGAACCCTAATACCCGGCTGATTTACCTTCCTAGGGTTACTGTTAGGCTTAGGCCTAGGACTTTTAAAACCAGGAAGCCCTGGGCTCCAGGCACACTGCAGCTGCGAAAGGCATCCCAAGGGGAGCGCAAAAGTGACGCAACTTGGCTGCCACCACTGATATTTCCATGAGACCATCCCGAACCATAGGCTGATTTTCCTTCCTAGGGTTAAGGTTTGAGTTACGCCTAGGGTAAGGGCTCTATTAACCAGAAAGCCCTGAGTTCCAAGAACACAGCAGCTGCGAAGGACTAGCCAAGAAGAGCGCAAAAGTACCACAACATGCCTGCCTCCACAGCTTTTTCCTTGGGGACATGCCTAATTCCTGGCTGATTTGCCTTTCTCGTCTTAGGGTTGGGGTTCGGCCTAGGGCTAGGATTTTTAAAAGCAGGAAGCCCTGAGTTCCAGGCACACTGGAGCTGTGAAAGGCATCCAAAAGGGAGTGCAGAAGTGCCACAACATGGCTGCTTTCACGGCTTTTTCCTTGGCAAGAAGCCTAACACCAGGCTGATTTACCTTCCCAGGGTTACTGTTAGGCTTAGGCCTAGGGCTAGGATTTTTGAAACTAGGAAGCCCTGGGCTCCAGGCACACTGCAGCTGTTCAAGGCATCCCAAGGGGAGTACAAAAGTGCAACAACATGGCAGCTTTCACAGCTTTTTCCTTGGCACCATCCCTATACCTTGGCTGATTTATCTGCCTAGGGTTAGGGTTAGGGTTCAGCCTAGGGCTGTGATTTCTTTAACCAGGAAGCCCTGAGTTCCAGGCTTACTTCATCTGCCAAAGGCATCCCAAAGGGAGTGCAGAAGTGCCACAACATGGCTGCTTTCACGGCTTTTCCCTTAGGAAGAACCCTAATACCCGGCTGATTTACCTTCCTAGGGTTACTGTTAGGCTTAGGCCTAGGACTTTTAAAACCAGGAAGCCCTGGGCTCCAGGCACACTGCAGCTGCGAAAGGCATCCCAAGGGGAGCGCAAAAGTGACGCAACTTGGCTGCCACCACTGATATTTCCATGAGACCATCCCGAACCATAGGCTGATTTTCCTTCCTAGGGTTAAGGTTTGAGTTACGCCTAGGGTAAGGGTTCTATTAACCAGAAAGCCCTGAGTTCCAAGAACACAGCAGCTGCGAAGGACTAGCCAAGAAGAGCGCAAAAGTACCACAACATGCCTGCCTCCACAGCTTTTTCCTTGGGGACATGCCTAATTCCTGGCTGATTTGCCTTTCTCGTCTTAGGGTTGGGGTTCGGCCTAGGGCTAGGATTTTTAAAAGCAGGAAGCCCTGAGTTCCAGGCACACTGGAGCTGTGAAAGGCATCCAAAAGGGAGTGCAAAAGTGCCACAACATGGCTGCTTTCACGGCTTTTTCCTTGGCAAGACGCCTAACACCAGGCTGACTTACCTTCCCAGGGTTACTATTAGGCTTAGGCCTAGGGCTAGGATTTTTAAAACTAGGAAGCCCTTAGCTCCAGGCACACTGCAGCTGTTCAAGGCATCCCAAGGGGAGTACAAAAGTGCAACAACATGGCAGCTTTCACAGCTTTTTCCTTGGCACCATCCCTATACCTAGGCTGATTTATCTGCCTAGGGTTAGGGTTAGGGTTCAGCCTAGGGCTTGAATTTTTTTAACCAGGAAGCCCTGAGTTCCAGGCTTACTTCATCTGCCAAAGGCATCCCAAAGGGAGTGCAAAAGTGCCACAACATGGCTGCTTTCACGGCTTTTTCCTTGGCAAGAAGCCTAACATCAGGCTGATTTACTTTCCCAGGGTTACTGTTAGGCTTAGGCCTAGGGCTAGGATTTTTGAAACTAGGAAGCCCTTAGCTCCAGGCACACTGCAGCTGTTCAAGGCATCCCAAGGGGAGTACAAAAGTGCAACAACATGGCAGCTTTCACAGCTTTTTCCTTGGCACCATCCCTATACCTAGGCTGGTTTATCTGCCTAGGGTTAGGGTTAGGGTTCAGCCTAGGGCTTGGATTTCTTTAACCAGGAAGCCCTGAGTTCCAGGCTTACTTCATCTGCCAAAGGCATCCCAAAGGGAGTGCAGAAGTGCCACAACATGGCTGCTTTCACGGCTTTTCCCTTAGGAAGAACCCTAATACCCGGCTGATTTACCTTCCTAGGGTTACTGTTAGGCTTAGGCCTAGGACTTTTAAAACCAGGAAGCCCTGGGCTCCCGGCACACTGCAGCTGCAAAAGGCATCCCAAGGGGAGCGCAAAAGTGACGCAACTTGGCTGCCACCACTGATATTTCCATGAGACCATCCCGAACCATAGGTTGATTTTCCTTCCTAGGGTTAAGGTTTGAGTTACGCCTAGGGTAAGGGCTCTATTAACCAGAAAGCCCTGAGTTCCAAGAACACAGCAGCTGCGAAGGACTAGCCAAGAAGAGCGCAAAAGTACCACAACATGCCTGCCTCCACAGCTTTTTCCTTGGGGACATGCCTAATTCCTGGCTGATTTGCCTTTCTCGTCTTAGGGTTGGGGTTCGGCCTAGGGCTAGGATTTTTAAAAGCAGGAAGCCCTGAGTTCCAGGCACACTGGAGCTGTGAAAGGCATCCAAAAGGGAGTGCAAAAGTGCCACAACATGGCTGCTTTCACGGCTTTTTCCTTGGCAAGAAGCCTAACATCAGGCTGATTTACTTTCCCAGGGTTACTGTTAGGCTTAGGCCTAGGGCTAGGATTTTTGAAACTAGGAAGCCCTGGGCTCCAGGCACACTGCAGCTGTTCAAGGCATCCCAAGGGGAGTACAAAAGTGCAACAACATGGCAGCTTTCACAGCTTTTTCCTTGGCACCATCCCTATACCTAGGCTGATTTATCTGCCTAGGGTTAGGGTTAGGGTTCAGCCTAGGGTTTGGATTTCTTTAACCAGGAAGCCCTGAGTTCCAGGCTTACTTCATCTGCCAAAGGCATCCCAAAGGGAGTGCAGAAGTGCCACAACATGGCTGCTTTCACGGGTTTTTCCTTGGCAAGAAGCCTAACATCAGGCTGATTTACTTTCCCAGGCTTACTGTTAGGCTTAGGCCTAGGGCTAGGATTTTTGAAACTAGGAAGCCCTTAGCTCCAGGCACACTGCAGCTGTTCAAGGCATCCCAAGGGGAGTACAAAAGTGCAACAACATGGCAGCTTTCACAGCTTTTTCCTTGGCACCATCCCTATACCTAGGCTGATTTATCTGCCTAGGGTTAGGGTTAGGGTTCAGCCTAGGGCTTGAATTTTTTTAACCAGGAAGCCCTGAGTTCCAGGCTTACTTCATCTGCCAAAGGCATCCCAAAGGGAGTGCAGAAGTGCCACAACATGGCTGCTTTCACGGCTTTTCCCTTAGGAAGAACCCTAATACCCGGCTGATTTACCTTCCTAGGGTTACTGTTAGGCTTAGGCCTAGGACTTTTAAAACCAGGAAGCCCTGGGCTCCCGGCACACTGCAGCTGCAAAAGGCATCCCAAGGGGAGCGCAAAAGTGACGCAACTTGGCTGCCACTACTGATATTTCCATGAGACCATCCCGAACCATAGGCTGATTTTCCTTCCTAGGGTTAAGGTTTGAGTTACGCCTAGGGTAAGGGCTCTATTAACCAGAAAGCCCTGAGTTCCAAGAACACAGCAGCTGCGAAGGACTAGCCAAGAAGAGCGCAAAAGTACCACAACATGCCTGCCTCCACAGCTTTTTCCTTGGGGACATGCCTAATTCCTGGCTGATTTGCCTTTCTCGTCTTAGGGTTGGGGTTCGGCCTAGGGCTAGGATTTTTAAAAGCAGGAAGCCCTGAGTTCCAGGCACACTGGAGCTGTGAAAGGCATCCAAAAGGGAGTGCAGAAGTGCCACAACATGGCTGCTTTCACGGCATTTTCCTTGGCAAGAAGCCTAACATCAGGCTGATTTACTTTCCCAGGGTTACTGTTAGGCTTAGGCCTAGGGCTAGGATTTTTGAAACTAGGAAGCCCTGGGCTCCAGGCACACTGCAGCTGTTCAAGGCATCCCAAGGGGAGTACAAAAGTGCAACAACATGGCAGCTTTCACAGCTTTTTCCTTGGCACCATCCCTATACCTAGGCTGATTTATCTGCCTAGGGTTAGGGTTAGGGTTCAGCCTAGGGCTTGGATTTCTTTAACCAGGAAGCCCTGAGTTCCAGGCTTACTTCATCTGCCAAAGGCATCCCAAAGGGAGTGCAGAAGTGCCACAACATGGCTGCTTTCACGGCTTTTCCCTTAGGAAGAACCCTAATACCCGGCTGATTTACCTTCCTAGGGTTACTGTTAGGCTTAGGCCTAGGACTTTTAAAACCAGGAAGCCCTGGGCTCCAGGCACACTGCAGCTGCAAAAGGCATCCCAAGGGGAGCGCAAAAGTGACGCAACTTGGCTGCCACCACTGATATTTCCATGAGACCATCCCGAACCATAGGCTGATTTTCCTTCCTAGGGTTAAGGTTTGAGTTACGCCTAGGGTAAGGGTCTATTAACCAGAAAGCCCTGAGTTCCAAGAACACAGCAGCTGCGAAGGACTAGCCAAGAAGAGCGCAAAAGTACCACAACATGCCTGCCTCCACAGCTTTTTCCTTGGGGACATGCCTAATTCCTGGCTGATTTGCCTTTCTCGTCTTAGGGTTAGGGTTCAGCCTAGGGCTTGAATTTTTTTAACCAGGAAGCCCTGAGTTCCAGGCTTACTTCATCTGCCAAAGGCATCCAAAATGGAGCGCAAAAGTACCACAACATGCCTGCCTCCACAGCTTTTTCCTTGGGGACATGCCTAATTCCTGGCTGATTTGCCTTTCTCGTCTTAGGGTTGGGGTTCGGCCTAGGGCTAGGATTTTTAAAAGCAGGAAGCCCTGAGTTCCAGGCACACTGGAGCTGTGAAAGGCATCCAAAAGGGAGTGCAAAAGTGCCACAACATGGCTGCTTTCACGGCTTTTTCCTTGGCAAGAAGCCTAACATCAGGCTGATTTACTTTCCCAGGGTTACTGTTAGGCTTAGGCCTAGGGCTAGGATATTTGAAACTAGGAAGCCCTTAGCTCCAGGCACACTGCAGCTGTTCAAGGCATCCCAAGGGGAGTACAAAAGTGCAACAACATGGCAGCTTTCACAGCTTTTTCCTTGGCACCATCCCTATACCTAGGCTGATTGATCTGCCTAGGGTTTGGATTAGGGTTCAGCCTAGGGCTTGGATTTCTTTAACCAGGAAGCCCTGAGTTCCAGGCTTACTTCATCTGCCAAAGGCATCCCAAAGGGAGTGCAAAAGTGCCACAACATGGCTGCTTTCACGGCTTTTTCCTTGGCAAGAAGCCTAACATCAGGCTGATTTACTTTCCCAGGGTTACTGTTAGGCTTAGGCCTAGGGCTAGGATTTTTGAAACTAGGAAGCCCTTAGCTCCAGGCACACTGCAGCTGTTCAAGGCATCCCAAGGGGAGTACAAAAGTGCAACAACATGGCAGCTTTCACAGCTTTTTCCTTGGCACCATCCCTATACCTAGGCTGATCTATCTGCCTAGGGTTAGGGTTAGGGTTCAGCCTAGGGCTTGGATTTTTTTAACCAGGAAGCCCTGAGTTCCAGGCTTACTTCATCTGCCAAAGGCATCCCAAAGGGAGTGCAGAAGTGCCACAACATGGCTGCTTTCACGGCTTTTCCCTTAGGAAGAACCCTAATACCCGGCTGATTTACCTTCCTAGGGTTACTGTTAGGCTTAGGCCTAGGACTTTTAAAACCAGGAAGCCCTGGGCTCCAGGCACACTGCAGCTGCGAAAGGCATCCCAAGGGGAGCGCAAAAGTGACGCAACTTGGCTGCCACCACTGATATTTCCATGAGACCATCCCGAACCATAGGCTGATTTTCCTTCCTAGGGTTAAGGTTTGAGTTACGCCTAGGGTAAGGGTTCTATTAACCAGAAAGCCCTGAGTTCCAAGAACACAGCAGCTGCGAAGGACTAGCCAAGAAGAGCGCAAAAGTACCACAACATGCCTGCCTCCACAGCTTTTTCCTTGGGGACATGCCTAATTCCTGGCTGATTTGCCTTTCTCGTCTTAGGGTTGGGGTTCGGCCTAGGGCTAGGATTTTTAAAAGCAGGAAGCCCTGAGTTCCAGGCACACTGGAGCTGTGAAAGGCATCCAAAAGGGAGTGCAGAAGTGCCACAACATGGCTGCTTTCACGGCATTTTCCTTGGCAAGAAGCCTAACATCAGGCTGATTTACATTCCCAGGGTTACTGTTAGGCTTAGGCCTAGGGCTAGGATTTTTGAAACTAGGAAGCCCTTAGCTCCAGGCACACTGCAGCTGTTCAAGGCATCCCAAGGGGAGTACAAAAGTGCAACAACATGGCAGCTTTCACAGCTTTTTCCTTGGCACCATCCCTATACCTAGGCTGATTGATCTGCCTAGGGTTTGGATTAGGGTTCAGCCTAGGGCTTGGATTTCTTTAACCAGGAAGCCCTGAGTTCCAGGCTTACTTCATCTGCCAAAGGCATCCCAAAGGGAGTGCAGAAGTGCCACAACATGGCTGCTTTCACGGCTTTTTCCTTAGGAAGAACCCTAATACCCGGCTGATTTACCTTCCTAGGGTTACTGTTAGGCTTAGGCCTAGGACTTTTAAAACCAGGAAGCCCTGGGCTCCAGGCACACTGCAGCTGCAAAAGGCATCCCAAGGGGAGCGCAAAAGTGACGCAACTTGGCTGCCACCACTGATATTTCCATGAGACCATCCCGAACCATAGGCTGATTTTCCTTCCTAGGGTTAAGGTTTGAGTTACGCCTAGGGTAAGGGTTCTATTAACCAGAAAGCCCTGAGTTCCAAGAACACAGCAGCTGCGAAGGACTAGCCAAGAAGAGCGCAAAAGTACCACAACATGCCTGCCTCCACAGCTTTTTCCTTGGGGACATGCCTAATTCCTGGCTGATTTGCCTTTCTCGTCTTAGGGTTGGGGTTCGGCCTAGGGCTAGGATTTTTAAAAGCAGGAAGCCCTGAGTTCCAGGCACACTGGAGCTGTGAAAGGCATCCCAAAGGGAGTGCAGAAGTGCCACAACATGGCTGCTTTCACGGCTTTTCCCTTAGGAAGAACCCTAATACCCGGCTGATTTACCTTCCTAGGGTTACTGTTAGGCTTAGGCCTAGGACTTTTAAAACCAGGAAGCCCTGGGCTCCAGGCACACTGCAGCTGCGAAAGGCATCCCAAGGGGAGCGCAAAAGTGACGCAACTTGGCTGCCACCACTGATATTTCCATGAGACCATCCCGAACCATAGGCTGATTTTCCTTCCTAGGGTTAAGGTTTGAGTTACGCCTAGGGTAAGGGTCTATTAACCAGAAAGCCCTGAGTTCCAAGAACACAGCAGCTGCGAAGGACTAGCCAAGAAGAGCGCAAAAGTACCACAACATGCCTGCCTCCACAGCTTTTTCCTTGGGGACATGCCTAATTCCTGGCTGATTTGCCTTTCTCGTCTTAGGGTTGGGGTTCGGCCTAGGGCTAGGATTTTTAAAAGCAGGAAGCCCTGAGTTCCAGGCACACTGGAGCTGTGAAAGGCATCCAAAAGGGAGTGCAAAAGTGCCACAACATGGCTGCTTTCACGGCTTTTTCCTTGGCAAGAAGCCTAACATCAGGCTGATTTACTTTCCCAGGCTTACTGTTAGGCTTAGGCCTAGGGCTAGGATTTTTGAAACTAGGAAGCCCTGGGCTCCAGGCACACTGCAGCTGTTCAAGGCATCCCAAGGGGAGTACAAAAGTGCAACAACATGGCAGCTTTCACAGCTTTTTCCTTGGCACCATCCCTATACCTAGGCTGATTTATCTGCCTAGGGTTAGGGTTAGGGTTCAGCCTAGGGCTTGGATTTCTTTAACCAGGAAGCCCTGAGTTCCAGGCTTACTTCATCTGCCAAAGGCATCCCAAAGGGAGTGCAGAAGTGCCACAACATGGCTGCTTTCACGGCTTTTCCCTTAGGAAGAACCCTAATACCCGGCTGATTTACCTTCCTAGGGTTACTGTTAGGCTTAGGTCTAGGACTTTTAAAACCAGGAAGCCCTGGGCTCCAGGCACACTGCAGCTGCGAAAGGCATCCCAAGGGGAGCGCAAAAGTGACGCAACTTGGCTGCCACCACTGATATTTCCATGAGACCATCCCGAACCATAGGCTGATTTTCCTTCCTAGGGTTAAGGTTTGAGTTACGCCTAGGGTAAGGGTCTATTAACCAGAAAGCCCTGAGTTCCAAGAACACAGCAGCTGCGAACGACTAGCCAAGAAGAGCGCAAAAGTACCACAACATGCCTGCCTCCACAGCTTTTTCCTTGGGGACATGCCTAATTCCTGGCTGATTTGCCTTTCTCGTCTTAGGGTTGGGGTTCGGCCTAGGGCTAGGATTTTTAAGAGCAGGAAGCCCTGAGTTCCAGGCACACTGGAGCTGTGAAAGGCATCCAAAAGGGAGTGCAAAAGTGCCACAACATGGCTGCTTTCACGGCTTTTTCCTTGGCAAGAAACCTAACATCAGGCTGATTTACTTTCCCAGGGTTACTGTTAGGCTTAGGCCTAGGGCTAGGATTTTTGAAACTAGGAAGCCCTGGGCTCCAGGCACACTGCAGCTGTTCAAGGCATCCCAAGGGGAGTACAAAAGTGCAACAACATGGCAGCTTTCACAGCTTTTTCCTTGGCACCATCCCTATACCTAGGCTGATTTATCTGCCTAGGGTTAGGGTTAGGGTTCAGCCTAGGGCTTGGATTTCTTTAACCAGGAAGCCCTGAGTTCCAGGCTTACTTCATCTGCCAAAGGCATCCCAAAGGGAGTGCAGAAGTGCCACAACATGGCTGCTTTCACGGCTTTTCCCTTAGGAAGAACCCTAATACCCGGCTGATTTACCTTCCTAGGGTTACTGTTAGGCTTAGGTCTAGGACTTTTAAAACCAGGAAGCCCTGGGCTCCGTGCACACTGCAGCTGCGAAAGGCATCCCAAGGGGAGCGCAAAAGTGATGCAACTTGGCTGCCACCACTGATATTTCCATGAGACCATCCCGAACCATAGGTTGATTTTCCTTCCTAGGCTTAAGGTTTGAGTTACGCCTAGGGTAAGGGCTCTATTAACCAGAAAGCCCTGAGTTCCAAGAACACAGCAGCTGCGATGGACTAGCCAAGAAGAGCGCAAAAGTACCACAACATGCCTGCCTCCACAGCTTTTTCCTTGGGGACATGCCTAATTCATGGCTGATTTGCCTTTCTCGTCTTAGGGTTGGGGTTCGGCCTAGGGCTAGGATTTTTAAAATCAGGAAGCCCTGAGTTCCAGGCACACTGGAGCTGTGAAAGGCATCCAAAAGGGAGTGCAAAAGTGCCACAACATGGCTGCTTTCACGGCTTTTTCCTTGGCAAGACGCCTAACACCAGGCTGACTTACTTTCCCAGGGTTACAGTTAGGCTCAGGCCTAGGGCTAGGATTTTTGAAACTAGGAAGCCCTTAGCTCCAGGCACACTGCAGCTGTTCAAGGCATCCCAAGGGGAGTACAAAAGTGCAACAACATGGCAGCTTTCACAGCTTTTTCCTTGGCACCATCCCTATACCTAGGCTGATTTATCTGCCTAGGGTTAGGGTTAGGGTTCAGCCTAGGGCTTGGATTTCTTTAACCAGGAAGCCCTGAGTTCCAGGCTTACTTCATCTGCCAAAGGCATCCCAAAGGGAGTGCAGAAGTGCCACAACATGGCTGCTTTCACAGCTTTTCCCTTAGGAAGAACCCTAATACCCGGCTGATTTACCTTCCTAGGGTTACTGTTAGGCTTAGGTCTAGGACTTTTAAAACCAGGAAGCCCTGGGCTCCAGGCACACTGCAGCTGCAAAAGGCATCCCAAGGGGAGCGCAAAAGTGACGCAACTTGGCTGCCACCACTGATATTTCCATGAGACCATCCCGAACCATAGGCTGATTTTCCTTCCTAGGGTTAAGGTTTGAGTTACGCCTAGGGTAAGGGTCTATTAACCAGAAAGCCCTGAGTTCCAAGAACACAGCAGCTGCGAAGGACTAGCCAAGAAGAGCGCAAAAGTACCACAACATGCCTGCCTCCACAGCTTTTTCCTTGGGGACATGCCTAATTCCTGGCTGATTTGCCTTTCTCGTCTTAGGGTTGGGGTTCGGCCTAGGGCTAGGATTTTTAAAAGCAGGAAGCCCTGAGTTCCAGGCACACTGGAGCTGTGAAAGGCATCCAAAAGGGAGTGCAAAAGTGCCACAACATGGCTGCTTTCACGGCTTTTTCCTTGGCAAGACGCCTAACACCAGGCTGACTTACTTTCCCAGGGTTACAGTTAGGCTCAGGCCTAGGGCTAGGATTTTTGAAACTAGGAAGCCCTTAGCTCCAGGCACACTGCAGCTGTTCAAGGCATCCCAAGGGGAGTACAAAAGTGCAACAACATGGCAGCTTTCACAGCTTTTTCCTTGGCACCATCCCTATACCTAGGCTGATTTATCTGCCTAGGGTTAGGGTTAGGGTTCAGCCTAGGGCTTGGATTTCTTTAACCAGGAAGCCCTGAGTTCCAGGCTTACTTCATCTGCCAAAGGCATCCCAAAGGGAGTGCAGAAGTGCCACAACATGGCTGCTTTCACGGCTTTTCCCTTAGGAAGAACCCTAATACCCGGCTGATTTACCTTCCTAGGGTTACTGTTAGGCTTAGGCCTAGGACTTTTAAAACCAGGAAGCCCTGGGCTCCAGGCACACTGCAGCTGCAAAAGGCATCCCAAGGGGAGCGCAAAAGTGACGCAACTTGGCTGCCACCACTGATATTTCCATGAGACCATCCCGAACCATAGGCTGATTTTCCTTCCTAGGGTTAAGGTTTGAGTTACGCCTAGGGTAAGGGTTCTATTAACCAGAAAGCCCTGAGTTCCAAGAACACAGCAGCTGCGAAGGACTAGCCAAGAAGAGCGCAAAAGTACCACAACATGCCTGCCTCCACAGCTTTTTCCTTGGGGACATGCCTAATTCCTGGCTGATTTGCCTTTCTCGTCTTAGGGTTGGGGTTCGGCCTAGGGCTAGGATTTTTAAAAGCAGGAAGCCCTGAGTTCCAGGCACACTGGAGCTGTGAAAGGCATCCAAAAGGGAGTGCAAAAGTGCCACAACATGGCTGCTTTCACGGCTTTTTCCTTGGCAAGACGCCTAACACCAGGCTGATTTACCTTCCCAGGGTTACTGTTAGGCTTAGGCCTAGGGCTAGGATTTTTAAAACTAGGAAGCCCTTAGCTCCAGGCACACTGCAGCTGTTCAAGGCATCCCAAGGGGAGTACAAAAGTGCAACAACATGGCAGCTTTCACAGCTTTTTCCTTGGCACCATCCCTATACCTAGGCTGATTTATCTGCCTAGGGTTAGGGTTAGGGTTCAGCCTAGGGCTTGGATTTTTTTAACCAGGAAGCCCTGAGTTCCAGGCTTACTTCATCTGCCAAAGGCATCCCAAAGGGAGTGCAGAAGTGCCACAACATGGCTGCTTTCACGGCTTTTCCCTTAGGAAGAACCCTAATACCCGGCTGATTTACCTTCCTAGGGTTACTGTTAGGCTTAGGCCTAGGACTTTTAAAACCAGGAAGCCCTGGGCTCCAGGCACACTGCAGCTGCAAAAGGCATCCCAAGGGGAGCGCAAAAGTGACGCAACTTGGCTGCCACCACTTATATTTCCATGAGACCATCCCGAACCATAGGTTGATTTTCCTTCCTAGGGTTAAGGTTTGAGTTACGCCTAGGGTAAGGGCTCTATTAACCAGAAAGCCCTGAGTTCCAAGAACACAGCAGCTGTGAAGGACTAGCCAAGAAGAGCGCAAAAGTACCACAACATGCCTGCCTCCACAGCTTTTTCCTTGGGGACATGCCTAATTCCTGGCTGATTTGCCTTTCTCGTCTTAGGGTTGGGGTTCGGCCTAGGGCTAGGATTTTTAAAAGCAGGAAGCCCTGAGTTCCAGGCACACTGGAGCTGTGAAAGGCATCCAAAAGGGAGTGCAAAAGTGCCACAACATGGCTGCTTTCACGGCTTTTTCCTTGGCAAGACGCCTAACACCAGGCTGATTTACTTTCCCAGGGTTACTGTTAGGCTTAGGCCTAGGGCTAGGATTTTTGAAACTAGGAAGCCCTTAGCTCCAGGCACACTGCAGCTGTTCAAGGCATCCCAAGGGGAGTACAAAAGTGCAACAACATGGCAGCTTTCACAGCTTTTTCCTTGGCACCATCCCTATACCTAGGCTGATTTATCTGCCTAGGGTTAGGGTTAGGGTTCAGCCTAGGGCTTGGATTTCTTTAACCAGGAAGCCCTGAGTTCCAGGCTTACTTCATCTGCCAAAGGCATCCCAAAGGGAGTGCAGAAGTGCCACAACATGGCTGCTTTCACGGCTTTTCCCTTAGGAAGAACCCTAATACCCGGCTGATTTACCTTCCTAGGGTTACTGTTAGGCTTAGGCCTAGGACTTTTAAAACCAGGATGCCCTGGGCTCCAGGCACACTGCAGCTGCGAAAGGCATCCCAAGGGGAGCGCAAAAGTGACGCAACTTGGCTGCCACCACTGATATTTCCATGAGACCATCCCGAACCATAGGTTGATTTTCCTTCCTAGGGTTAAGGTTTGAGTTACGCCTAGGGTAAGGCCTCTATTAACCAGAAAGCCCTGAGTTCCAAGAACACAGCAGCTGCGAAGGACTAGCCAAGAAGAGCGCAAAAGTACCACAACATGCCTGCCTCCACAGCTTTTTCCTTGGGGACATGCCTAATTCCTGGCTGATTTGCCTTTCTCTTCTTAGGGTTGGGGTTCGGCCTAGGGCTAGGATTTTTAAAAGCAGGAAGCCCTGAGTTCCAGGCACACTGGAGATGTGAAAGGCATCCAAAAGGGAGTGCAAAAGTGCCACAACATGGCTGCTTTCACGGCTTTTTCCTTGGCAAGACGCCTAACACCAGGCTGATTTACCTTACCAGGGTTACTGTTAGGCTTAGGCCTAGGGCTAGGATTTTTAAAACTAGGAAGCCCTTAGCTCCAGGCACACTGCAGCTGTTCAAGGCATCCCAAGGGGAGTACAAAAGTGCAACAACATGGCAGCTTTCACAGCTTTTTCCTTGGCACCATCCCTATACCTAGGCTGATTTATCTGCCTAGGGTTAGGGTTAGGGTTCAGCCTAGGGCTTGAATTTTTTTAACCAGGAAGCCCTGAGTTCCAGGCTTACTTCATCTGCCAAAGGCATCCCAAAGGGAGTGCAGAAGTGCCACAACATGGCTGCTTTCACGGCTTTTCCCTTAGGAAGAACCCTAATACCCGGCTGATTTACCTTCCTAGGGTTACTGTTAGGCTTAGGCCTAGGACTTTTAAAACCAGGAAGCCCTGGGCTCCAGGCACACTGCAGCTGCAAAAGGCATCCCAAGGGGAGCGCAAAAGTGACGCAACTTGGCTGCCACCACTGATATTTCCATGAGACCATCCCGAACCATAGGCTGATTTTCCTTCCTAGGGTTAAGGTTTGAGTTACGCCTAGGGTAAGGTTCTATTAACCAGAAAGCCCTGAGTTCCAAGAACACAGCAGCTGCGAAGGACTAGCCAAGAAGAGCGCAAAAGTACCACAACATGCCTGCCTCCACAGCTTTTTCCTTGGGGACATGCCTAATTCCTGGCTGATTTGCCTTTCTCGTCTTAGGGTTGGGGTTCGGCCTAGGGCTAGGATTTTTAAAAGCAGGAAGCCCTGAGTTCCAGGCACACTGGAGCTGTGAAAGGCATCCAAAAGGGAGTGCAGAAGTGCCACAACATGGCTGCTTTCACGGCATTTTCCTTGGCAAGAAGCCTAACATCAGGCTGATTTACATTCCCAGGGTTACTGTTAGGCTTAGGCCTAGGGCTAGGATTTTTAAAACTAGGAAGCCCTTAGCTCCAGGCACACTGCAGCTGTTCAAGGCATCCCAAGGGGAGTACAAAAGTGCAACAACATGGCAGCTTTCACAGCTTTTTCCTTGGCACCATCCCTATACCTAGGCTGATTGATCTGCCTAGGGTTAGGGTTAGGGTTCAGCCTAGGGCTTGAATTTTTTTAACCAGGAAGCCGTGAGTTCCAGGCTTACTTCATCTGCCAAAGGCATCCCAAAGGGAGTGCAGAAGTGCCACAACATGGCTGCTTTCACGGCTTTTCCCTTAGGAAGAACCCTAATACCCGGCTGATTTACCTTCCTAGGGTTACTGTTAGGCTTAGGCCTAGGACTTTTAAAACCAGGAAGCCCTGGGCTCCAGGCACACTGCAGCTGCGAAAGGCATCCCAAGGGGAGCGCAAAAGTGACGCAACTTGGCTGCCACCACTGATATTTCCATGAGACCATCCCGAACCATAGGCTGATTTTCCTTCCTAGGGTTAAGGTTTGAGTTACGCCTAGGGTAAGGGTCTATTAACCAGAAAGCCCTGAGTTCCAAGAACACAGCAGCTGCGAAGGACTAGCCAAGAAGAGCGCAAAAGTACCACAACATGCCTGCCTCCACAGCTTTTTCCTTGGGGACATGCCTAATTCCTGGCTGATTTGCCTTTCTCGTCTTAGGGTTGGGGTTCGGCCTAGGGCTAGGATTTTTAAAAGCAGGAAGCCCTGAGTTCCAGGCACACTGGAGCTGTGAAAGGCATCCAAAAGGGAGTGCAAAAGTGCCACAACATGGCTGCTTTCACGGCTTTTTCCTTGGCAAGACGCCTAACATCAGGCTGATTTACCTTCCCAGGGTTACTGTTAGGCTTAGGCCTAGGGCTAGGATTTTTGAAACTAGGAAGCCCTGGGCTCCAGGCACACTGCAGCTGTTCAAGGCATCCCAAGGGGAGTACAAAAGTGCAACAACATGGCAGCTTTCACAGCTTTTTCCTTGGCACCATCCCTATACCTAGGCTGATTTATCTGCCTAGGGTTAGGGTTAGGGTTCAGCCTAGGGCTTGGATTTCTTTAACCAGGAAGCCCTGAGTTCCAGGCTTACTTCATCTGCCAAAGGCATCCCAAAGGGAGTGCAGAAGTGCCACAACATGGCTGCTTTCACGGCTTTTCCCTTAGGAAGAGCCCTAATACCCGGCTGATTTACCTTCCTAGGGTTACTGTTAGGCTTAGGCCTAGGACTTTTAAAACCAGGAAGCCCTGGGCTCCAGGCACACTGCAGCTGCGAAAGGCATCCCAAGGGGAGCGCAAAAGTGATGCAACTTGGCTGCCACCACTGATATTTCCATGAGACCATCCCGAACCATAGGCTGATTTTCCTTCCTAGGGTTAAGGTTTGAGTTACGCCTAGGGTAAGGGCTCTATTAACCAGAAAGCCCTGAGTTCCAAGAACACAGCAGCTGCGATGGACTAGCCAAGAAGAGCGCAAAAGTACCACAACATGCCTGCCTCCACAGCTTTTTCCTTGGGGACATGCCTAATTCATGGCTGATTTGCCTTTCTCGTCTTAGGGTTGGGGTTCGACCTAGGGCTAGGATTTTTAAAATCAGGAAGCCCTGAGTTCCAGGCACACTGGAGCTGTGAAAGGCATCCAAAAGGGAGTGCAAAAGTGCCACAACATGGCTGCTTTCACGGCTTTTTCCTTGGCAAGACGCCTAACACCAGGCTGACTTACTTTCCCAGGGTTACAGTTAGGCTCAGGCCTAGGGCTAGGATTTTTGAAACTAGGAAGCCCTTAGCTCCAGGCACACTGCAGCTGTTCAAGGCATCCCAAGGGGAGTACAAAAGTGCAACAACATGGCAGCTTTCACAGCTTTTTCCTTGGCACCATCCCTATACCTAGGCTGATTTATCTGCCTAGGGTTAGGGTTAGGGTTCAGCCTAGGGCTTGGATTTCTTTAACCAGGAAGCCCTGAGTTCCAGGCTTACTTCATCTGCCAAAGGCATCCCAAAGGGAGTGCAGAAGTGCCACAACATGGCTGCTTTCACGGCTTTTCCCTTAGGAAGAACCCTAATACCCGGCTGATTTACCTTCCTAGGGTTACTGTTAGGCTTAGGCCTAGGACTGTTAAAACCAGGAAGCCCTGGGCTCCAGGCACACTGCAGCTGCAAAAGGCATCCCAAGGGGAGCGCAAAAGTGACGCAACTTGGCTGCCACCACTGATATTTCCATGAGACCATCCCGAACCATAGGCTGATTTTCCTTCCTAGGGTTAAGGTTTGAGTTACGCCTAGGGTAAGGGTTCTATTAACCAGAAAGCCCTGAGTTCCAAGAACACAGCAGCTGCGAAGGACTAGCCAAGAAGAGCGCAAAAGTACCACAACATGCCTGCCTCCACAGCTTTTTCCTTGGGGACATGCCTAATTCCTGGCTGATTTGCCTTTCTCGTCTTAGGGTTGGGGTTCGGCCTAGGGCTAGGATTTTTAAAAGCAGGAAGCCCTGAGTTCCAGGCACACTGGAGCTGTGAAAGGCATCCAAAAGGGAGTGCAAAAGTGCCACAACATGGCTGCTTTCACGGCTTTTTCCTTGGCAAGACGCCTAACACCAGGCTGACTTACTTTCCCAGGGTTACAGTTAGGCTCAGGCCTAGGGCTAGGATTTTTGAAACTAGGAAGCCCTTAGCTCCAGGCACACTGCAGCTGTTCAAGGCATCCCAAGGGGAGTACAAAAGTGCAACAACATGGCAGCTTTCACAGCTTTTTCCTTGGCACCATCCCTATACCTAGGCTGATTTATCTGCCTAGGGTTAGGGTTAGGGTTCAGCCTAGGGCTTGAATTTTTTTAACCAGGAAGCCCTGAGTTCCAGGCTTACTTCATCTGCCAAAGGCATCCCAAAGGGAGTGCAGAAGTGCCACAACATGGCTGCTTTCACGGCTTTTCCCTTAGGAAGAACCCTAATACCCGGCTGATTTACCTTCCTAGGGTTACTGTTAGGCTTAGGCCTAGGACTTTTCAAACCAGGAAGCCCTGGGCTCCAGGCACACTGCAGCTGCAAAAGGCATCCCAAGGGGAGCGCAAAAGTGACGCAACTTGGCTGCCACCACTGATATTTCCATGAGACCATCCCGAACCATAGGTTGATTTTCCTTCCTAGGGTTAAGGTTTGAGTTACGCCTAGGGTAAGGGCTCTATTAACCAGAAAGCCCTGAGTTCCAAGAACACAGCAGCTGCGAAGGACTAGCCAAGAAGAGCGCAAAAGTACCACAACATGCCTGCCTCCACAGCTTTTTCCTTGGGGACATGCCTAATTCCTGGCTGATTTGCCTTTCTCGTCTTAGGGTTGGGGTTCGGCCTAGGGCTAGGATTTTTAAAAGCAGGAAGCCCTGAGTTCCAGGCACACTGGAGCTGTGAAAGGCATCCAAAAGGGAGTGCAAAAGTGCCACAACATGGCTGCTTTCACGGCTTTTTCCTTGGCAAGAAGCCTAACACCAGGCTGACATACTTTCCCAGGGTTACTGTTAGGCTTAGGCCTAGGGCTAGGATTTTTGAAACTAGGAAGCCCTGGGCTCCAGGCACACTGCAGCTGTTCAAGGCATCCCAAGGGGAGTACAAAAGTGCAACAACATGGCAGCTTTCACAGCTTTTTCCTTGGCACCATCCCTATACCTAGGCTGATTTATCTGCCTAGGGTTAGGGTTAGGGTTCAGCCTAGGGCTTGGATTTCTTTAACCAGGAAGCCCTGAGTTCCAGGCTTACTTCATCTGCCAAAGGCATCCCAAAGGGAGTGCAGAAGTGCCACAACATGGCTGCTTTCACGGCTTTTCCCTTAGGAAGAACCCTAATACCCGGCTGATTTACCTTCCTAGGGTTACTGTTAGGCTTAGGCCTAGGACTTTTAAAACCAGGAAGCCCTGGGCTCCAGGCACACTGCAGCTGCAAAAGGCATCCCAAGGGGAGCGCAAAAGTGACGCAACTTGGCTGCCACCACTGATATTTCCATGAGACCATCCCGAACCATAGGCTGATTTTCCTTCCTAGGGTTAAGGTTTGAGTTACGCCTAGGGTAAGGGTTCTATTAACCAGAAAGCCCTGAGTTCCAAGAACACAGCAGCTGCGAAGGACTAGCCAAGAAGAGCGCAAAAGTACCACAACATGCCTGCCTCCACAGCTTTTTCCTTGGGGACATGCCTAATTCCTGGCTGATTTGCCTTTCTCGTCTTAGGGTTGGGGTTCGGCCTAGGGCTAGGATTTTTAAAAGCAGGAAGCCCTGAGTTCCAGGCACACTGGAGCTGTGAAAGGCATCCAAAAGGGAGTGCAAAAGTGCCACAACATGGCTGCTTTCACGGCTTTTTCCTTGGCAAGACGCCTAACACCAGGCTGATTTACCTTCCCAGGGTTACTGTTAGGCTTAGGCCTAGGGCTAGGATTTTTAAAACTAGGAATCCCTGGGCTCCAGGCACACTGCAGCTGTTCAAGGCATCCCAAGGGGAGTACAAAAGTGCAACAACATGGCAGCTTTCACAGCTTTTTCCTTGGCACCATCCCTATACCTAGGCTGATTTATCTGCCTAGGGTTAGGGTTAGGGTTCAGCCTAGGGCTTGGATTTCTTTAACCAGGAAGCCCTGAGTTCCAGGCTTACTTCATCTGCCAAAGGCATCCCAAAGGGAGTGCAGAAGTGCCACAACATGGCTGCTTTCACGGCTTTTCCCTTAGGAAGAACCCTAATACCCGGCTGATTTACCTTCCTAGGGTTACTGTTAGGCTTAGGCCTAGGACTTTTAAAACCAGGATGCCCTGGGCTCCAGGCACACTGCAGCTGCGAAAGGCATCCCAAGGGGAGCGCAAAAGTGACGCAACTTGGCTGCCACCACTGATATTTCCATGAGACCATCCCGAACCATAGGTTGATTTTCCTTCCTAGGGTTAAGGTTTGAGTTACGCCTAGGGTAAGGGCTCTATTAACCAGAAAGCCCTGAGTTCCAAGAACACAGCAGCTGCGAAGGACTAGCCAAGAAGAGCGCAAAAGTACCACAACATGCCTGCCTCCACAGCTTTTTCCTTGGGGACATGCCTAATTCCTGGCTGATTTGCCTTTCTCTTCTTAGGGTTGGGGTTCGGCCTAGGGCTAGGATTTTTAAAAGCAGGAAGCCCTGAGTTCCAGGCACACTGGAGATGTGAAAGGCATCCAAAAGGGAGTGCAAAAGTGCCACAACATGGCTGCTTTCACGGCTTTTTCCTTGGCAAGACGCCTAACACCAGGCTGATTTACCTTCCCAGGGTTACTGTTAGGCTTAGGCCTAGGGCTAGGATTTTTAAAACTAGGAAGCCCTTAGCTCCAGGCACACTGCAGCTGTTCAAGGCATCCCAAGGGGAGTACAAAAGTGCAACAACATGGCAGCTTTCACAGCTTTTTCCTTGGCACCATCCCTATACCTAGGCTGATTTATCTGCCTAGGGTTAGGGTTAGGGTTCAGCCTAGGGCTTGAATTTTTTTAACCAGGAAGCCCTGAGTTCCAGGCTTACTTCATCTGCCAAAGGCATCCCAAAGGGAGTGCAGAAGTGCCACAACATGGCTGCTTTCACGGCTTTTCCCTTAGGAAGAACCCTAATACCCGGCTGATTTACCTTCCTAGGGTTACTGTTAGGCTTAGGCCTAGGACTTTTAAAACCAGGAAGCCCTGGGCTCCAGGCACACTGCAGCTGCAAAAGGCATCCCAAGGGGAGCGCAAAAGTGACGCAACTTGGCTGCCACCACTGATATTTCCATGAGACCATCCCGAACCATAGGCTGATTTTCCTTCCTAGGGTTAAGGTTTGAGTTACGCCTAGGGTAAGGTTCTATTAACCAGAAAGCCCTGAGTTCCAAGAACACAGCAGCTGCGAAGGACTAGCCAAGAAGAGCGCAAAAGTACCACAACATGCCTGCCTCCACAGCTTTTTCCTTGGGGACATGCCTAATTCCTGGCTGATTTGCCTTTCTCGTCTTAGGGTTGGGGTTCGGCCTAGGGCTAGGATTTTTAAAAGCAGGAAGCCCTGAGTTCCAGGCACACTGGAGCTGTGAAAGGCATCCAAAAGGGAGTGCAAAAGTGCCACAACATGGCTGCTTTCACGGCTTTTTCCTTGGCAAGACGCCTAACACCAGGCTGATTTACCTTCCCAGGGTTACTGTTAGGCTTAGGCCTAGGGCTAGGATTTTTAAAACTAGGAAGCCCTTAGCTCCAGGCACACTGCAGCTGTTCAAGGCATCCCAAGGGGAGTACAAAAGTGCAACAACATGGCAGCTTTCACAGCTTTTTCCTTGGCACCATCCCTATACCTAGGCTGATTGATCTGCCTAGGGTTAGGGTTAGGGTTCAGCCTAGGGCTTGAATTTTTTTAACCAGGAAGCCGTGAGTTCCAGGCTTACTTCATCTGCCAAAGGCATCCCAAAGGGAGTGCAGAAGTGCCACAACATGGCTGCTTTCACGGCTTTTCCCTTAGGAAGAACCCTAATACCCGGCTGATTTACCTTCCTAGGGTTACTGTTAGGCTTAGGCCTAGGACTTTTAAAACCAGGAAGCCCTGGGCTCCAGGCACACTGCAGCTGCGAAAGGCATCCCAAGGGGAGCGCAAAAGTGACGCAACTTGGCTGCCACCACTGATATTTCCATGAGACCATCCCGAACCATAGGCTGATTTTCCTTCCTAGGGTTAAGGTTTGAGTTACGCCTAGGGTAAGGGTCTATTAACCAGAAAGCCCTGAGTTCCAAGAACACAGCAGCTGCGAAGGACTAGCCAAGAAGAGCGCAAAAGTACCACAACATGCCTGCCTCCACAGCTTTTTCCTTGGGGACATGCCTAATTCCTGGCTGATTTGCCTTTCTCGTCTTAGGGTTGGGGTTCGGCCTAGGGCTAGGATTTTTAAAAGCAGGAAGCCCTGAGTTCCAGGCACACTGGAGCTGTGAAAGGCATCCAAAAGGGAGTGCAAAAGTGCCACAACATGGCTGCTTTCACGGCTTTTTCCTTGGCAAGACGCCTAACATCAGGCTGATTTACCTTCCCAGGGTTACTGTTAGGCTTAGGCCTAGGGCTAGGATTTTTGAAACTAGGAAGCCCTGGGCTCCAGGCACACTGCAGCTGTTCAAGGCATCCCAAGGGGAGTACAAAAGTGCAACAACATGGCAGCTTTCACAGCTTTTTCCTTGGCACCATCCCTATACCTAGGCTGATTTATCTGCCTAGGGTTAGGGTTAGGGTTCAGCCTAGGGCTTGGATTTCTTTAACCAGGAAGCCCTGAGTTCCAGGCTTACTTCATCTGCCAAAGGCATCCCAAAGGGAGTGCAGAAGTGCCACAACATGGCTGCTTTCACGGCTTTTCCCTTAGGAAGAGCCCTAATACCCGGCTGATTTACCTTCCTAGGGTTACTGTTAGGCTTAGGCCTAGGACTTTTAAAACCAGGAAGCCCTGGGCTCCAGGCACACTGCAGCTGCGAAAGGCATCCCAAGGGGAGCGCAAAAGTGATGCAACTTGGCTGCCACCACTGATATTTCCATGAGACCATCCCGAACCATAGGCTGATTTTCCTTCCTAGGGTTAAGGTTTGAGTTACGCCTAGGGTAAGGGCTCTATTAACCAGAAAGCCCTGAGTTCCAAGAACACAGCAGCTGCGATGGACTAGCCAAGAAGAGCGCAAAAGTACCACAACATGCCTGCCTCCACAGCTTTTTCCTTGGGGACATGCCTAATTCATGGCTGATTTGCCTTTCTCGTCTTAGGGTTGGGGTTCGACCTAGGGCTAGGATTTTTAAAATCAGGAAGCCCTGAGTTCCAGGCACACTGGAGCTGTGAAAGGCATCCAAAAGGGAGTGCAAAAGTGCCACAACATGGCTGCTTTCACGGCTTTTTCCTTGGCAAGACGCCTAACACCAGGCTGACTTACTTTCCCAGGGTTACAGTTAGGCTCAGGCCTAGGGCTAGGATTTTTGAAACTAGGAAGCCCTTAGCTCCAGGCACACTGCAGCTGTTCAAGGCATCCCAAGGGGAGTACAAAAGTGCAACAACATGGCAGCTTTCACAGCTTTTTCCTTGGCACCATCCCTATACCTAGGCTGATTTATCTGCCTAGGGTTAGGGTTAGGGTTCAGCCTAGGGCTTGGATTTCTTTAACCAGGAAGCCCTGAGTTCCAGGCTTACTTCATCTGCCAAAGGCATCCCAAAGGGAGTGCAGAAGTGCCACAACATGGCTGCTTTCACGGCTTTTCCCTTAGGAAGAACCCTAATACCCGGCTGATTTACCTTCCTAGGGTTACTGTTAGGCTTAGGCCTAGGACTGTTAAAACCAGGAAGCCCTGGGCTCCAGGCACACTGCAGCTGCAAAAGGCATCCCAAGGGGAGCGCAAAAGTGACGCAACTTGGCTGCCACCACTGATATTTCCATGAGACCATCCCGAACCATAGGCTGATTTTCCTTCCTAGGGTTAAGGTTTGAGTTACGCCTAGGGTAAGGGTTCTATTAACCAGAAAGCCCTGAGTTCCAAGAACACAGCAGCTGCGAAGGACTACCCAAGAAGAGCGCAAAAGTACCACAACATGCCTGCCTCCACAGCTTTTTCCTTGGGGACATGCCTAATTCCTGGCTGATTTGCCTTTCTCGTCTTAGGGTTGGGGTTCGGCCTAGGGCTAGGATTTTTAAAAGCAGGAAGCCCTGAGTTCCAGGCACACTGGAGCTGTGAAAGGCATCCAAAAGGGAGTGCAAAAGTGCCACAACATGGCTGCTTTCACGGCTTTTTCCTTGGCAAGACGCCTAACACCAGGCTGACTTACTTTCCCAGGGTTACAGTTAGGCTCAGGCCTAGGGCTAGGATTTTTGAAACTAGGAAGCCCTTAGCTCCAGGCACACTGCAGCTGTTCAAGGCATCCCAAGGGGAGTACAAAAGTGCAACAACATGGCAGCTTTCACAGCTTTTTCCTTGGCACCATCCCTATACCTAGGCTGATTTATCTGCCTAGGGTTAGGGTTAGGGTTCAGCCTAGGGCTTGAATTTTTTTAACCAGGAAGCCCTGAGTTCCAGGCTTACTTCATCTGCCAAAGGCATCCCAAAGGGAGTGCAGAAGTGCCACAACATGGCTGCTTTCACGGCTTTTCCCTTAGGAAGAACCCTAATACCCGGCTGATTTACCTTCCTAGGGTTACTGTTAGGCTTAGGCCTAGGACTTTTCAAACCAGGAAGCCCTGGGCTCCAGGCACACTGCAGCTGCAAAAGGCATCCCAAGGGGAGCGCAAAAGTGACGCAACTTGGCTGCCACCACTGATATTTCCATGAGACCATCCCGAACCATAGGTTGATTTTCCTTCCTAGGGTTAAGGTTTGAGTTACGCCTAGGGTAAGGGCTCTATTAACCAGAAAGCCCTGAGTTCCAAGAACACAGCAGCTGCGAAGGACTAGCCAAGAAGAGCACAAAAGTACCACAACATGCCTGCCTCCACAGCTTTTTCCTTGGGGACATGCCTAATTCCTGGCTGATTTGCCTTTCTCGTCTTAGGGTTGGGGTTCGGCCTAGGGCTAGGATTTTTAAAATCAGGAATTCCTGAGTTCCAGGCACACTGGAGCTGTGAAAGGCATCCAAAAGGGAGTGCAAAAGTGCCACAACATGGCTGCTTTCACGGCTTTTTCCTTGGCAAGAAACCTAACATCAGGCTGATTAACTTTCCCAGGGTTACTGTTAGGCTTAGGCCTAGGGCTAGGATTTTTGAAACTAGGAAGCCCTGGGCTCCAGGCACACTGCAGCTGTTCAAGGCATCCCAAGGGGAGTACAAAAGTGCAACAACATGGCAGCTTTCACAGCTTTTTCCTTGGCACCATCCCTATACCTAGGCTGATTTATCTGCCTAGGGTTAGGGTTAGGGTTCAGCCTAGGGCTTGGATTTCTTTAACCAGGAAGCCCTGAGTTCCAGGCTTACTTCATCTGCCAAAGGCATCCCAAAGGGAGTGCAGAAGTGCCACAACATGGCTGCTTTCACGGCTTTTCCCTTAGGAAGAACCCTAATACCCGGCTGATTTACCTTCCTAGGGTTACTGTTAGGCTTAGGCCTAGGACTTTTAAAACCAGGAAGCCCTGGGCTCCAGGCACACTGCAGCTGCAAAAGGCATCCCAAGGGGAGCGCAAAAGTGACGCAACTTGGCTGCCACCACTGATATTTCCATGAGACCATCCCGAACCATAGGCTGATTTTCCTTCCTAGGGTTAAGGTTTGAGTTACGCCTAGGGTAAGGGTTCTATTAACCAGAAAGCCCTGAGTTCCAAGAACACAGCAGCTGCGAAGGACTAGCCAAGAAGAGCGCAAAAGTACCACAACATGCCTGCCTCCACAGCTTTTTCCTTGGGGACATGCCTAATTCCTGGCTGATTTGCCTTTCTCGTCTTAGGGTTGGGGTTCGGCCTAGGGCTAGGATTTTTAAAAGCAGGAAGCCCTGAGTTCCAGGCACACTGGAGCTGTGAAAGGCATCCAAAAGGGAGTGCAAAAGTGCCACAACATGGCTGCTTTCACGGCTTTTTCCTTGGCAAGACGCCTAACACCAGGCTGACTTACTTTCCCAGGGTTACAGTTAGGCTCAGGCCTAGGGCTAGGATTTTTGAAACTAGGAAGCCCTTAGCTCCAGGCACACTGCAGCTGTTCAAGGCATCCCAAGGGGAGTACAAAAGTGCAACAACATGGCAGCTTTCACAGCTTTTTCCTTGGCACCATCCCTATACCTAGGCTGATTTATCTGCCTAGGGTTAGGGTTAGGGTTCAGCCTAGGGCTTGAATTTTTTTAACCAGGAAGCCCTGAGTTCCAGGCTTACTTCATCTGCCAAAGGCATCCCAAAGGGAGTGCAGAAGTGCCACAACATGGCTGCTTTCACGGCTTTTCCCTTAGGAAGAACCCTAATACCCGGCTGATTTACCTTCCTAGGGTTACTGTTAGGCTTAGGCCTAGGACTTTTCAAACCAGGAAGCCCTGGGCTCCAGGCACACTGCAGCTGCAAAAGGCATCCCAAGGGGAGCGCAAAAGTGACGCAACTTGGCTGCCACCACTGATATTTCCATGAGACCATCCCGAACCATAGGTTGATTTTCCTTCCTAGGGTTAAGGTTTGAGTTACGCCTAGGGTAAGGGCTCTATTAACCAGAAAGCCCTGAGTTCCAAGAACACAGCAGCTGCGAAGGACTAGCCAAGAAGAGCACAAAAGTACCACAACATGCCTGCCTCCACAGCTTTTTCCTTGGGGACATGCCTAATTCCTGGCTGATTTGCCTTTCTCGTCTTAGGGTTGGGGTTCGGCCTAGGGCTAGGATTTTTAAAATCAGGAATTCCTGAGTTCCAGGCACACTGGAGCTGTGAAAGGCATCCAAAAGGGAGTGCAAAAGTGCCACAACATGGCTGCTTTCACGGCTTTTTCCTTGGCAAGAAACCTAACATCAGGCTGATTAACTTTCCCAGGGTTACTGTTAGGCTTAGGCCTAGGGCTAGGATTTTTGAAACTAGGAAGCCCTGGGCTCCAGGCACACTGCAGCTGTTCAAGGCATCCCAAGGGGAGTACAAAAGTGCAACAACATGGCAGCTTTCACAGCTTTTTCCTTGGCACCATCCCTATACCTAGGCTGATTTATCTGCCTAGGGTTAGGGTTAGGGTTCAGCCTAGGGCTTGGATTTCTTTAACCAGGAAGCCCTGAGTTCCAGGCTTACTTCATCTGCCAAAGGCATCCCAAAGGGAGTGCAGAAGTGCCACAACATGGCTGCTTTCACGGCTTTTCCCTTAGGAAGAACCCTAATACCCGGCTGATTTACCTTCCTAGGGTTACTGTTAGGCTTAGGCCTAGGACTTTTAAAACCAGGAAGCCCTGGGCTCCAGGCACACTGCAGCTGCAAAAGGCATCCCAAGGGGAGCGCAAAAGTGACGCAACTTGGCTGCCACCACTGATATTTCCATGAGACCATCCCGAACCATAGGCTGATTTTCCTTCCTAGGGTTAAGGTTTGAGTTACGCCTAGGGTAAGGGTTCTATTAACCAGAAAGCCCTGAGTTCCAAGAACACAGCAGCTGCGAAGGACTAGCCAAGAAGAGCGCAAAAGTACCACAACATGCCTGCCTCCACAGCTTTTTCCTTGGGGACATGCCTAATTCCTGGCTGATTTGCCTTTCTCGTCTTAGGGTTGGGGTTCGGCCTAGGGCTAGGATTTTTAAAAGCAGGAAGCCCTGAGTTCCAGGCACACTGGAGCTGTGAAAGGCATCCAAAAGGGAGTGCAAAAGTGCCACAACATGGCTGCTTTCACGGCTTTTTCCTTGGCAAGACGCCTAACACCAGGCTGATTTACCTTCCCAGGGTTACTGTTAGGCTTAGGCCTAGGGCTAGGATTTTTAAAACTAGGAATCCCTGGGCTCCAGGCACACTGCAGCTGTTCAAGGCATCCCAAGGGGAGTACAAAAGTGCAACAACATGGCAGCTTTCACAGCTTTTTCCTTGGCACCATCCCTATACCTAGGCTGATTTATCTGCCTAGGGTTAGGGTTAGGGTTCAGCCTAGGGCTTGGATTTCTTTAACCAGGAAGCCCTGAGTTCCAGGCTTACTTCATCTGCCAAAGGCATCCCAAAGGGAGTGCAGAAGTGCCACAACATGGCTGCTTTCACGGCTTTTCCCTTAGGAAGAACCCTAATACCCGGCTGATTTACCTTCCTAGGGTTACTGTTAGGCTTAGGCCTAGGACTTTTAAAACCAGGAAGCCCTGGGCTCCAGGCACACTGCAGCTGCAAAAGGCATCCCAAGGGGAGCGCAAAAGTGACGCAACTTGGCTGCCACCACTGATATTTCCATGAGACCATCCCGAACCATAGGCTGATTTTCCTTCCTAGGGTTAAGGTTTGAGTTACGCCTAGGGTAAGGGTTCTATTAACCAGAAAGCCCTGAGTTCCAAGAACACAGCAGCTGCGAAGGACTAGCCAAGAAGAGCGCAAAAGTACCACAACATGCCTGCCTCCACAGCTTTTTCCTTGGGGACATGCCTAATTCCTGGCTGATTTGCCTTTCTCGTCTTAGGGTTGGGGTTCGGCCTAGGGCTAGGATTTTTAAAAGCAGGAAGCCCTGAGTTCCAGGCACACTGGAGCTGTGAAAGGCATCCAAAAGGGAGTGCAAAAGTGCCACAACATGGCTGCTTTCACGGCTTTTTCCTTGGCAAGAACCCTAACATCAGGCTGATTTACTTTCCCAGGGTTACTGTTAGGCTTAGGCCTAGGGCTAGGATTTTTGAAACTAGGAAGCCCTGGGCTCCAGGCACACTGCAGCTGTTCAAGGCATCCCAAGGGGAGTACAAAAGTGCAACAACATGGCAGCTTTCACAGCTTTTTCCTTGGCACCATCCCTATACCTAGGCTGATTTATCTGCCTAGGGTTAGGGTTAGGGTTCAGCCTAGGGCTTGGATTTCTTTAACCAGGAAGCCCTGAGTTCCAGGCTTACTTCATCTGCCAAAGGCATCCCAAAGGGAGTGCAGAAGTGCCACAACATGGCTGCTTTCATGGCTTTTCCCTTAGGAAGAACCCTAATACCCGGCTGATTTACCTTCCTAGGGTTACTGTTAGGCTTAGGCCTAGGACTTTTAAAACCAGGAAGCCCTGGGCTCCAGGCACACTGCAGCTGCAAAAGGCATCCCAAGGGGAGCGCAAAAGTGACGCAACTTGGCTGCCACCACTGATATTTCCATGAGACCATCCCGAACCATAGGCTGATTTTCCTTCCTAGGGTTAAGGTTTGAGTTACGCCTAGGGTAAGGGTTCTATAAACCAGAAAGCCCTGAGTTCCAAGAACACAGCAGCTGCGAAGGACTAGCCAAGAAGAGCGCAAAAGTACCACAACATGCCTGCCTCCACAGCTTTTTCCTTGGGGACATGCCTAATTCCTGGCTGATTTGCCTTTCTCGTCTTAGGGTTGGGGTTCGGCCTAGGGCTAGGATTTTTAAAAGCAGGAAGCCCTGAGTTCCAGGCACACTGGAGCTGTGAAAGGCATCCAAAAGGGAGTGCAAAAGTGCCACAACATGGCTGCTTTCACGGCTTTTTCATTGGCAAGACGCCTAACACCCGGCTGATTTACCTTCCCAGGGTTACTGTTAGGCTTAGGCCTAGGGCTAGGATTTTTGAAACTAGGAAGCCCTGGGCTCCAGGCACACTGCAGCTGTTCAAGGCATCCCAAGGGGAGTACAAAAGTGCAACAACATGGAAGCTTTCACAGCTTTTTCCTTGGCACCATCCCTATACCTAGGCTGATTTATCTGCCTAGGGTTAGGGTTAGGGTTCAGCCTAGGGCTTGGATTTCTTTAACCAGGAAGCCCTGAGTTCCAGGCTTACTTCATCTGCCAAAGGCATCCCAAAGGGAGTGCAGAAGTGCCACAACATGGCTGCTTTCACGGCTTTTCCCTTAGGAAGAACCCTAATACCCGGCTGATTTACCTTCCTAGGGTTACTGTTAGGCTTAGGCCTAGGACTTTTAAAACCAGGAAGCCCTGGGCTCCAGGCACACTGCAGCTGCGAAAGGCATCCCAAGGGGAGCGCAAAAGTGACGCAACTTGGCTGCCACCACTGATATTTCCATGAGACCATCCTGAACCATAGGTTGATTTTCCTTCCTAGGGTTAAGGTTTGAGTTACGCCTAGGGTAAGGGCTCTATTAACCAGAAAGCCCTGAGTTCCAAGAACACAGCAGCTGCGAAGGACTAGCCAAGAAGAGCACAAAAGTACCACAACATGCCTGCCTCCACAGCTTTTTCCTTGGGGACATGCCTAATTCCTGGCTGATTTGCCTTTCTCGTCTTAGGGTTGGGGTTCGGCCTAGGGCTAGGATTTTTAAAATCAGGAATTCCTGAGTTCCAGGCACACTGGAGCTGTGAAAGGCATCCAAAAGGGAGTGCAAAAGTGCCACAACATGGCTGCTTTCACGGCTTTTTCCTTGGCAAGAAACCTAACATCAGGCTGATTAACTTTCCCAGGGTTACTGTTAGGCTTAGGCCTAGGGCTAGGATTTTTGAAACTAGGAAGCCCTGGGCTCCAGGCACACTGCAGCTGTTCAAGGCATCCCAAGGGGAGTACAAAAGTGCAACAACATGGCAGCTTTCACAGCTTTTTCCTTGGCACCATCCCTATACCTAGGCTGATTTATCTGCCTAGGGTTAGGGTTAGGGTTCAGCCTAGGGCTTGGATTTCTTTAACCAGGAAGCCCTGAGTTCCAGGCTTACTTCATCTGCCAAAGGCATCCCAAAGGGAGTGCAGAAGTGCCACAACATGGCTGCTTTCACGGCTTTTCCCTTAGGAAGAACCCTAATACCCGGCTGATTTACCTTCCTAGGGTTACTGTTAGGCTTAGGCCTAGGACTTTTAAAACCAGGAAGCCCTGGGCTCCAGGCACACTGCAGCTGCAAAAGGCATCCCAAGGGGAGCGCAAAAGTGACGCAACTTGGCTGCCACCACTGATATTTCCATGAGACCATCCCGAACCATAGGCTGATTTTCCTTCCTAGGGTTAAGGTTTGAGTTACGCCTAGGGTAAGGGCTCTATTAACCAGAAAGCCCTGAGTTCCAAGAACACAGCAGCTGCGAAGGACTAACCAAGAAGAGCGCAAAAGTACCACAACATGCCTGCCTCCACAGCTTTTTCCTTGGGGACATGCCTAATTCCTGGCTGATTTGCCTTTCTCGTCTTAGGGTTGGGGTTCGGCCTAGGGCTAGGATTTTTAAAAGCAGGAAGCCCTGAGTTCCAGGCACACTGGAGCTGTGAAAGGCATCCAAAAGGGAGTGCAAAAGTGCCACAACATGGCTGCTTTCACGGCTTTTTCCTTGGCAAGAAGCCTAACATCAGGCTGATTTACTTTCCCAGGGTTACTGTTAGGCTTAGGCCTAGGGCTAGGATTTTTGAAACTAGGAAGCCCTTAGCTCCAGGCACACTGCAGCTGTTCAAGGCATCCCAAGGGGAGTACAAAAGTGCAACAACATGGCAGCTTTCACAGCTTTTTCCTTGGCACCATCCCTATACCTAGGCTGATTTATCTGCCTAGGGTTAGGGTTAGGGTTCAGCCTAGGGCTTGGATTTCTTTAACCAGGAAGCCCTGAGTTCCAGGCTTACTTCATCTGCCAAAGGCATCCCAAAGGGAGTGCAGAAGTGCCACAACATGGCTGCTTTCACGGCTTTTCCCTTAGGAAGAACCCTAATACCCGGCTGATTTACCTTCCTAGGGTTACTGTTAGGCTTAGGCCTAGGACTTTTAAAACCAGGAAGCCCTGGGCTCCAGGCACACTGCAGCTGCGAAAGGCATCCCAAGGGGAGCGCAAAAGTGACGCAACTTGGCTGCCACCACTGATATTTCCATGAGACCATCCCGAACCATAGGCTGATTTTCCTCCCTAGGGTTAAGGTTTGAGTTACGCCTAGGGTAAGGGCTCTATTAACCAGAAAGCCCTGAGTTCCAAGAACACAGCAGCTGCGAAGGACTAGCCAAGAAGAGCGCAAAAGTACCACAACATGCCTGCCTCCACAGCTTTTTCCTTGAGGACATGCTTAATTCCTGGCTGATTTGCCTTTCTCGTCTTAGGGTTGGGGTTCGGCCTAGGGCTAGGATTTTTAAAATCAGGAAGCCCTGAGTTCCAGGCACACTGGAGCTGTGAAAGGCATCCAAAAGGGAGTGCAAAAGTGCCACAACATGGCTGCTTTCACGGCTTTTTCCTTGGCAAGACGCCTAACACCAGGCTGATTTACCTTCCCAGGGTTACTGTTAGGCTTAGGCCTAGGTCTAGGATTTTTAAAACTAGGAAGCCCTTAGCTCCAGGCACACTGCAGCTGTTCAAGTCATCCCAGGGGGAGTACAAAAGTGCAACAACATGGCAGCTTTCACAGCTTTTTCCTTGGCACCATCCCTATACCTAGGCTGATTTATCTGCCTAGGGTTAGGGTTAGGGTTCAGCCTAGGGCTTGGATTTCTTTAACCAGGAAGCCCTGAGTTCCAGGCTTACTTCATCTGCCAAAGGCATCCCAAAGGGAGTGCAGAAGTGCCACAACATGGCTGCTTTCACGGCTTTTCCCTTAGGAAGAACCCTAATACCCGGCTGATTTACCTTCCTAGGGTTACTGTTAGGCTTAGGCCTAGGACTTTTAAAACCAGGAAGCCCTGGGCTCCAGGCACACTGCAGCTGCAAAAGGCATCCCAAGGGGAGCGCAAAAGTGACGCAACTTGGCTGCCACCACTGATATTTCCATGAGACCATCCCGAACCATAGGCTGATTTTCCTTCCTAGGGTTAAGGTTTGAGTTACGCCTAGGGTAAGGGTTCTATTAACCAGAAAGCCCTGAGTTCCAAGAACACAGCAGCTGCGAAGGACTAGCCAAGAAGAGCGCAAAAGTACCACAACATGCCTGCCTCCACAGCTTTTTCCTTGGGGACATGCCTAATTCCTGGCTGATTTGCCTTTCTCGTCTTAGGGTTGGGGTTCGGCCTAGGGCTAGGATTTTTAAAAGCAGGAAGCCCTGAGTTCCAGGCACACTGGAGCTGTGAAAGGCATCCAAAAGGGAGTGCAAAAGTGCCACAACATGGCTGCTTTCACGGCTTTTTCCTTGGCAAGAAGCCTAACATCAGGCTGATTTACTTTCCCAGGGTTACTGTTAGGCTTAGGCCTAGGGCTAGGATTTTTGAAACTAGGAAGCCCTGGGCTCCAGGCACACTGCAGCTGTTCAAGGCATCCCAAGGGGAGTACAAAAGTGCAACAACATGGCAGCTTTCACAGCTTTTTCCTTGGCACCATCCCTATACCTAGGCTGATTTATCTGCCTAGGGTTAGGGTTAGGGTTCGGCCTAGGGCTTGGATTTCTTTAACCAGGAAGCCCTGAGTTCCAGGCTTACTTCATCTGCCAAAGGCATCCCAAAGGGAGTGCAGAAGTGCCACAACATGGCTGCTTTCATGGCTTTTCCCTTAGGAAGAACCCTAATACCCGGCTGATTTACCTTCCTAGGGTTACTGTTAGGCTTAGGCCTAGGACTTTTAAAACCAGGAAGCCCTGGGCTCCAGGCACACTGCAGCTGCAAAAGGCATCCCAAGGGGAGCGCAAAAGTGACGCAACTTGGCTGCCACCACTGATATTTCCATGAGACCATCCCGAACCATAGGCTGATTTTCCTTCCTAGGGTTAAGGTTTGAGTTACGCCTAGGGTAAGGGTTCTATAAACCAGAAAGCCCTGAGTTCCAAGAACACAGCAGCTGCGAAGGACTAGCCAAGAAGAGCGCAAAAGTACCACAACATGCCTGCCTCCACAGCTTTTTCCTTGGGGACATGCCTAATTCCTGGCTGATTTGCCTTTCTCGTCTTAGGGTTGGGGTTCGGCCTAGGGCTAGGATTTTTAAAAGCAGGAAGCCCTGAGTTCCAGGCACACTGGAGCTGTGAAAGGCATCCAAAAGGGAGTGCAAAAGTGCCACAACATGGCTGCTTTCACGGCTTTTTCCTTGGCAAGACGCCTAACACCATGCTGATTTACCTTCCCAGGGTTACTGTTAGGCTTAGGCCTAGGGCTAGGATTTTTGAAACTAGGAAGCCCTGGGCTCCAGGCACACTGCAGCTGTTCAAGGCATCACAAGGGGAGTACAAAAGTGCAACAACATGGCAGCTTTCACAGCTTTTTCCTTGGCACCATCCCTATACCTAGGCTGATCTATCTGCCTAGGGTTAGGGTTAGGGTTCAGCCTAGGGCTTGGATTTCTTTAACCAGGAAGCCCTGAGTTCCAGGCTTACTTCATCTGCCAAAGGCATCCCAAAGGGAGTGCAGAAGTGCCACAACATGGCTGCTTTCATGGCTTTTCCCTTAGGAAGAACCCTAATACCTGGCTGATTTACCTTCCTAGGGTTACTGTTAGGCTTAGGCCTAGGACTTTTAAAACCAGGAAGCCCTGGGCTCCAGGCACACTGCAGCTGCAAAAGGCATCCCAAGGGGAGCGCAAAAGTGACGCAACTTGGCTGCCACCACTGATATTTCCATGAGACCATCCCGAACCATAGGCTGATTTTCCTTCCTAGGGTTAAGGTTTGAGTTACGCCTAGGGTAAGGGTTCTATTAACCAGAAAGCCCTGAGTTCCAAGAACACAGCAGCTTCGAAGGACTAGCCAAGAAGAGCGCAAAAGTACCACAACATGCCTGCCTCCACAGCTTTTTCCTTGGGGACATACCTAATTCCTGGCTGATTTGCCTTTCTCGTCTTAGGGTTGCGGTTCGGCCTAGGGCTAGGATTTTTAAAATCAGGAAGCCCTGAGTTCCAGGCACACTGGAGCTGTGAAAGGCATCCAAAAGGGAGTGCAAAAGTGCCACAACATGGCTGCTTTCACGGCTTTTTCCTTGGCAAGAAATCTAACATCAGGCTGATTAACTTTCCCAGGGTTACTGTTAGGCTTAGGCCTAGGGCTAGGATTTTTGAAACTGGGAAGCCCTGGGCTCCAGGCACACTGCAGCTGTTCAAGGCATCCCAAGGGGTGTACAAAAGTGCAACAACATGGCAGCTTTCACAGCTTTTTCCTTGGCACCATCCCGGTACCTAGGCTGATTTATCTGCCTAGGGTTAGGGTTAGGGTTCAGCCTAGGGCTGTGATTTCTTTAACCAGGAAGCCCTGAGTTCCAGGCTTACTTCATCTGCCAAAGGCATCCCAAAGGGAGTGCAGAAGTGCCACAACATGGCTGCTTTCACGGCTTTTCCCTTAGGAAGAACCCTAATACCCGGCTGATTTACCTTCCTAGGGTTACTGTTAGGCTTAGGCCTAGGACTTTTAAAACCAGGAAGCCCTGGGCTCCAGGCACACTGCAGCTGCGAAAGGCATCCCAAGGGGAGCGCAAAAGTGATGCAACTTGGCTGCCACCACTGATATTTCCATGAGAGAATCCTGAACCATAGGCTGATTTTCCTTCCTAGGGTTAAGGTTTGAGTTACGCCTAGGGTAAGGGTTCTATTAACCAGAAAGCCCTGAGTTCCAAGAACACAGCAGCTGCGAAGGACTAGCCAAGAAGAGCGCAAAAGTACCACAACATGCCTGCCTCCACAGCTTTTTCCTTGGGGACATGCCTAATTCCTGGCTGATTTGCCTTTCTCGTCTTAGGGTTGCGGTTCGGCCTAGGGCTAGGATTTTTAAAAGCAGGAAGCCCTGAGTTCCAGGCACACTGGAGCTGTGAAAGGCATCCAAAAGGGAGTGCAAAAGTGCCACAACATGGCTGCTTTCACGGCTTTTTCCTTGGCAAGAAGCCTAACATCAGGCTGATTTACCTTCCCAGGGTTACTGTTAGGCTTAGGCCTAGGGCTAGGATTTTTGAAACTAGGAAGCCCTTAGCTCCAGGCACACTGCAGCTGTTCAAGGCATCCCAAGGGGAGTACAAAAGTGCAACAACATGGCAGCTTTCACAGCTTTTTCCTTGGCACCATCCCTATACCTAGGCTGATTTATCTGCCTAGGGTTAGGGTTAGGGTTCAGCCTAGGGCTTGGATTTCTTTAACCAGGAAGCCCTGAGTTCCAGGCTTACTTCATCTGCCAAAGGCATCCCAAAGGGAGTGCAGAAGTGCCACAACATGGCTGCTTTCACGGCTTTTCCCTTAGGAAGAACCCTAATACCCGGCTGATTTACCTTCCTAGGGTTACTGTTAGGCTTAGGCCTAGGACTTTTAAAACCAGGAAGCCCTGGGCTCCAGGCACACTGCAGCTGCGAAAGGCATCCCAAGGGGAGCGCAAAAGTGACGCAACTTGGCTGCCACCACTGATATTTCCATGAGACTATCCCGAACCATAGGCTGATTTTCCTTCCTAGGCTTAAGGTTTGAGTTACGCCTAGGGTAAGGGTTCTATTAACCAGAAAGCCCTGAGTTCCAAGAACACAGCAGCTGCGAAGGACTAGCCAGGAAGAGCGCAAAAGTAGCACAACATGCCTGCCTCCACAGCTTTTTCTTTGGGGACATGCCTAATTCCTGGCTGATTTGCCTTTCTCGTCTTAGGGTTGGGGTTCGGCCTAGGGCTAGGATTTTTAAAAGCAGGAAGCCCTGAGTTCCAGGCACACTGGAGCTGTGAAAGGCATCCAAAAGGGAGTGCAAAAGTGCCACAACATGGCTGCTTTCACGGCTTTTTCCTTGGCAAGAAGCCTAACATCAGGCTGATTTACTTTCCCAGGGTTACTGTTAGGCTTAGGCCTAGGGCTAGGATTTTTGAAACTAGGAAGCCCTTAGCTCCAGGCACACTGCAGCTGTTCAAGGCATCCCAAGGGGAGTACAAAAGTGCAACAACATGGCAGCTTTCACAGCTTTTTCCTTGGCACCATCCCTATACCTAGGCTGATTTATCTGCCTAGGGTTAGGGTTAGGACTCAGCCTAGGGCTTGAATTTTTTTAACCAGGAAGCCCTGAGTTCCAGGCTTACTTCATCTGCCAAAGGCATCCCAAAGGGAGTGCAGAAGTGCCACAACATGGCTGCTTTCACGGCTTTTCCCTTAGGAAGAACCCTAATACCCGGCTGATTTACCTTCCTAGGGTTACTGTTAGGCTTAGGCCTAGGACTTTTAAAACCAGGAAGCCCTGGGCTCCAGGCACACTGCAGCTGCAAAAGGCATCCCAAGGGGAGCGCAAAAGTGACGCAACTTGGCTGCCACCACTGATATTTCCATGAGACCATCCCGAACCATAGGTTGATTTTCCTTCCTAGGGTTAAGGTTTGAGTTACGCCTAGGGTAAGGGCTCTATTAACCAGAAAGCCCTGAGTTCCAAGAACACAGCAGCTGCGAAGGACTAGCCAAGAAGAGCGCAAAAGTACCACAACATGCCTGCCTCCACAGCTTTTTCCTTGGGGACATGCCTAATTCCTGGCTGATTTGCCTTTCTCGTCTTAGGGTTGGGGTTCGGCCTAGGGCTAGGATTTTTAAAAGCAGGAAGCCCTGAGTTCCAGGCACACTGGAGCTGTGAAAGGCATCCAAAAGGGAGTGCAAAAGTGCCACAACATGGCTGCTTTCACGGCTTTTTCCTTGGCAAGAAGCCTAACACCAGGCTGACATACTTTCCCAGGGTTACTGTTAGGCTTAGGCCTAGGGCTAGGATTTTTGAAACTAGGAAGCCCTGGGCTCCAGGCACACTGCAGCTGTTCAAGGCATCCCAAGGGGAGTACAAAAGTGCAACAACATGGCAGCTTTCACGGCTTTTTCCTTGGCACCATCCCTATACCTAGGCTGATTTATCTGCCTAGGGTTAGGGTTAGGGTTCAGCCTAGGGCTTGGATTTCTTTAACCAGGAAGCCCTGAGTTCCAGGCTTACTTCATCTGCCAAAGGCATCCCAAAGGGAGTGCAGAAGTGCCACAACATGGCTGCTTTCACGGCTTTTCCCTTAGGAAGAACCCTAATACCTGGCTGATTTACTTTCCTAGGGTTACTGTTAGGCTTAGGCCTAGGATTTTTAAAACCAGGAAGCCCTGGGCTCCAGGCACACTGCAGCTGCAAAAGGCATCCCAAGGGGAGCGCAAAAGTGACGCAACTTGGCTGCCACCACTGATATTTCCATGAGACCATCCTGAACCATAGGCTGATTTTCCTTCCTAGGGTTAAGGTTTGAGTTACGCCTAGGGTAAGGGTTCTATTAACCAGAAAGCCCTGAGTTCCAAGAACACAGCAGCTGCGAAGGACTAGCCAAGAAGAGCGCAAAAGTACCACAACATGCCTGCCTCCACAGCTTTTTCCTTGGGGACATGCCTAATTCCTGGCTGATTTGCCTTTCTCGTCTTAGGGTTGGGGTTCGGCCTAGGGCTAGGATTTTTAAAAGCAGGAAGCCCTGAGTTCCAGGCACACTGGAGCTGTGAAAGGCATCCAAAAGGGAGTGCAAAAGTGCCACAACATGGCTGCTTTCACGGCTTTTTCCTTGGCAAGAAGCCTAACATCAGGCTGATTTACTTTCCCAGGGTTACTGTTAGGCTTAGGCCTAGGGCTAGGATTTTTGAAACTAGGAAGCCCTGGGCTCCAGGCACACTGCAGCTGTTCAAGGCATCCCAAGGGGAGTACAAAAGTGCAACAACATGGCAGCTTTCACAGCTTTTTCCTTGGCACCATCCCTATACCTAGGCTGATTTATCTGCCTAGGGTTAGGGTTAGGGTTCAGCCTAGGGCTTGGATTTCTTTAACCAGGAAGCCCTGAGTTCCAGGCTTACTTCATCTGCCAAAGGCATCCCAAAGGGAGTGCAGAAGTGCCACAACATGGCTGCTTTCACGGCTTTTCCCTTAGGAAGAACCCTAATACCCGGCTGATTTACCTTCCTAGGGTTACTGTTAGGCTTAGGCCTAGGACTTTTAAAACCAGGAAGCCCTGTGCTCCAGGCACACTGCAGCTGCGAAAGGCATCCCAAGGGGAGCGCAAAAGTGACGCAACTTGGCTGCCACCACTGATATTTCCATGAGACCATCCCGAACCATAGGTTGATTTTCCTTCCTAGGGTTAAGGTTTGAGTTACGCCTAGGGTAAGGGCTCTATTAACCAGAAAGCCCTGAGTTCCAAGAACACAGCAGCTGCGAAGGACTAGCCAAGAAGAGCGCAAAAGTACCACAACATGCCTGCCTCCACAGCTTTTTCCTTGGGGACATGCCTAATTCCTGGCTGATTTGCCTTTCTCGTCTTAGGGTTGGGGTTCGGCCTAGGGCTAGGATTTTTAAAAGCAGGAAGCCCTGAGTTCCAGGCACACTGGAGCTGTGAAAGGCATCCAAAAGGGAGTGCAAAAGTGCCACAACATGGCTGCTTTCACGGCTTTTTCCTTGGCAAGAAGCCTAACACCAGGCTGAAATACTTTCCCAGGGTTACTGTTAGGCTTAGGCCTAGGGCTAGGATTTTTGAAACTGGGAAGCCCTGGGCTCCAGGCACACTGCAGCTGTTCAAGGCATCACAAGGGGAGTACAAAAGTGCAACAACATGGCAGCTTTCACAGCTTTTTCCTTGGCACCATCCCTATACCAAGGCTGATTTATCTGCCTAGGGTTAGGGTTAGGGTTCAGCCTAGGGCTTGGATTTCTTTAACCAGGAAGCCCTGAGTTCCAGGCTTACTTCATCTGCCAAAGGCATCCCAAAGGGAGTGCAGAAGTGCCACAACATGGCTGCTTTCACGGCTTTTCCCTTAGGAAGAACCCTAATACCCGGCTGATTTTCCTTCCTAGGGTTACTGTTAGGCTTAGGCCTAGGACTTTTAAAACCAGGAAGCCCTGGGCTCCAGGCACACTGCAGCTGCGAAAGGCATCCCAAGGGGAGCGCAAAAGTGACGCAACTTGGCTGCCACCACTGATATTTCCATGAGACCATCCCGAACCATAGGCTGATTTTCCTTCCTAGGGTTAAAGTTTGAGTTACGCCTAGGGTAAGGGTTCTATTAACCAGAAAGCCCTGAGTTCCAAGAACACAGCAGCTGCGAAGGACTAGCCAGGAAGAGCGGAAAAGTAGCACAACATGCCTGCCTCCACAGCTTTTTCCTTGGGGACATGCCTAATTCCTGGCTGATTTGCCTTTCTCGTCTTAGGGTTGGGGTTCGGCCTAGGGCTAGGATTTTTAAAAGCAGGAAGCCCTGAGTTCCAGGCACACTGGAGCTGTGAAAGGCATCCAAAAGGGAGTGCAAAAGTGCCACAACATGGCTGCTTTCACGGCTTTTTCCTTGGCAAGAAGCCTAACATCAGGCTGATTTACTTTCCCAGGGTTACTGTTAGGCTTAGGCCTAGGGCTAGGAGTTTTGAAACTAGGAAGCCCTTAGCTCCAGGCACACTGCAGCTGTTCAAGGCATCCCAAGGGGAGTACAAAAGTGCAACAACATGGCAGCTTTCACAGCTTTTTCCTTGGCACCATCCCTATACCTAGGCTGATTTATCTGCCTAGGGTTAGGGTTAGGACTCAGCCTAGGGCTTGAATTTTTTTAACCAGGAAGCCCTGAGTTCCAGGCTTACTTCATCTGCCAAAGGCATCCCAAAGGGAGTGCAGAAGTGCCACAACATGGCTGCTTTCACGGCTTTTCCCTTAGGAAGAACCCTAATACCCGGCTGATTTACCTTCCTAGGGTTACTGTTAGGCTTAGGCCTAGGACTTTTAAAACCAGGAAGCCCTGGGCTCCAGGCACACTGCAGCTGCGAAAGGCATCCCAAGGGGAGCGCAAAAGTGACGCAACTTGGCTGCCACCACTGATATTTCCATGAGACCATCCCGAACCATAGGTTGATTTTCCTTCCTAGGGTTAAGGTTTGAGTTACGCCTAGGGTAAGGGCTCTATTAACCAGAAAGCCCTGAGTTCCAAGAACACAGCAGCTGCGAAGGACTAGCCAAGAAGAGCGCAAAAGTACCACAACATGCCTGCCTCCACAGCTTTTTCCTTGGGGACATGCCTAATTCCTGGCTGATTTGCCTTTCTCGTCTTAGGGTTGGGGTTCGGCCTAGGGCTAGGATTTTTAAAAGCAGGAAGCCCTGAGTTCCAGGCACACTGGAGCTGTGAAAGGCATCCAAAAGGGAGTGCAAAAGTGCCACAACATGGCTGCTTTCACGGCTTTTTCCTTGGCAAGAAGCCTAACACCAGGCTGACATACTTTCCCACGGTTACTGTTAGGCTTAGGCCTAGGGCTAGGATTTTTGAAACTAGGAAGCCCTGGGCTCCAGGCACACTGCAGCTGTTCAAGGCATCCCAAGGGGAGTACAAAAGTGCAACAACATGGCAGCTTTCACAGCTTTTTCCTTGGCACCATCCCTATACCTAGGCTGATTTATCTGCCTAGGGTTAGGGTTAGGGTTCAGCCTAGGGCTTGGATTTCTTTAACCAGGAAGCCCTGAGTTCCAGGCTTACTTCATCTGCCAAAGGCATCCCAAAGGGAGTGCAGAAGTGCCACAACATGGCTGCTTTCACGGCTTTTCCCTTAGGAAAAACCCTAATACCTGGCTGATTTACTTTCCTAGGGTTACTGTTAGGCTTAGGCCTAGGACTTTTAAAACCAGGAAGCCCTGGGCTCCAGGCACACTGCAGCTGCAAAAGGCATCCCAAGGGGAGCGCAAAAGTGACGCAACTTGGCTGCCACCACTGATATTTCCATGAGAGCATCCTGAACCATAGGCTGATTTTCCTTCCTAGGGTTAAGGTTTGAGTTACGCCTAGGGTAAGGGTTCTATTAACCAGAAAGCCCTGAGTTCCAAGAACACAGCAGCTGCGAAGGACTAGCCAAGAAGAGCGCAAAAGTACCACAACATGCCTGCCTCCACAGCTTTTTCCTTGGGGACATGCCTAATTCCTGGCTGATTTGCCTTTCTCGTCTTAGGGTTGGGGTTCGGCCTAGGGCTAGGATTTTTAAAAGCAGGAAGCCCTGAGTTCCAGGCACACTGCAGCTGTGAAAGGCATCCAAAAGGGAGTGCAAAAGTGCCACAACATGGCTGCTTTCACGGCTTTTTCCTTGGCAAGAAGCCTAACATCAGGCTGATTTACTTTCCCAGGGTTACTGTTAGGCTTAGGCCTAGGGCTAGGATTTTTGAAACTAGGAAGCCCTGGGCTCCAGGCACACTGCAGCTGTTCAAGGCATCCCAAGGGGAGTACAAAAGTGCAACAACATGGCAGCTTTCACAGCTTTTTCCTTGGCACCATCCCTATACCTAGGCTGATTTATCTGCCTAGGGTTAGGGTTAGGGTTCAGCCTAGGGCTTGGATTTCTTTAACCAGGAAGCCCTGAGTTCCAGGCTTACTTCATCTGCCAAAGGCATCCCAAAGGGAGTGCAGAAGTGCCACAACATGGCTGCTTTCACGGCTTTTCCCTTAGGAAGAACCCTAATACCCGGCTGATTTACCTTCCTAGGGTTACTGTTAGGCTTAGGCCTAGGACTTTTAAAACCAGGAAGCCCTGTGCTCCAGGCACACTGCAGCTGCGAAAGGCATCCCAAGGGGAGCGCAAAAGTGACGCAACTTGGCTGCCACCACTGATATTTCCATGAGACCATCCCGAACCATAGGTTGATTTTCCTTCCTAGGGTTAAGGTTTGAGTTACGCCTAGGGTAAGGGTTCTATTAACCAGAAAGCCCTGAGTTCCAAGAACACAGCAGCTGCGAAGGACTAGCCAAGAAGAGCGCAAAAGTACCACAACATGCCTGCCTCCACAGCTTTTTCCTTGGGGACATGCCTAATTCCTGGCTGATTTGCCTTTCTCGTCTTAGGGTTGGGGTTCGGCCTAGGGCTAGGATTTTTAAAAGCAGGAAGCCCTGAGTTCCAGGCACACTGGAGCTGTGAAAGGCATCCAAAAGGGAGTGCAAAAGTGCCACAACATGGCTGCTTTCACGGCTTTTTCCTTGGAAAGAAGCCTAACACCAGGCTGACATACTTTCCCAGGGTTACTGTTAGGCTTAGGCCTAGGGCTAGGATTTTTGAAACTAGGAAGCCCTGGGCTCCAGGCACACTGCAGCTGTTCAAGGCATCACAAGGGGAGTACAAAAGTGCAACAACATGGCAGCTTTCACAGCTTTTTCCTTGGCACCATCCCTATACCAAGGCTGATTTTTCTGCCTAGGGTTAGGGTTAGGGTTCAGCCTAGGGCTTGGATTTCTTTAACCAGGAAGCCCTGAGTTCCAGGCTTACTTCATCTGCCAAAGGCATCCCAAAGGGAGTGCAGAAGTACCACAACATGGCTGCTTTCACGGCTTTTCCCTTAGGAAGAACCCTAATACCTGGCTGATTTACCTTCCTAGGGTTACTGTTAGGCTTAGGCCTAGGACTTTTAAAACCAGGAAGCCCTGGGCTCCAGGCACACTGCAGCTGCGAAAGGCATCCCAAGGGGAGCGCAAAAGTGACGCAACTTGGCTGCCACCACTGATATTTCCATGAGACCATCCCGAACCATAGGCTGATTTTCCTTCCTAGGGTTAAGGTTTGAGTTACGCCTAGGGTAAGGGCTCTATTAACCAGAAAGCCCTGAGTTCCAAGAACACAGCAGCTGCGAAGGACTAGCCAAGAAGAGCGCAAAAGTACCACAACATGCCTGCCTCCACAGCTTTTTCCTTGGGGACATGCCTAATTCCTGGCTGATTTGCCTTTCTCGTCTTAGGGTTGCGGTTCGGCCTAGGGCTAGGATTTTTAAAATCAGGAAGCCCTGAGTTCCAGGCACACTGGAGCTGTGAAAGGCATCCAAAAGGGAGTGCAAAAGTGCCACAACATGGCTGCTTTCACGGCTTTTTCCTTGGCAAGAAATCTAACATCAGGCTGATTAACTTTCCCAGGGTTACTGTTAGGCTTAGGCCTAGGGCTAGGATTTTTGAAACTGGGAAGCCCTGGGCTCCAGGCACACTGCAGCTGTTCAAGGCATCCCAAGGGGTGTACAAAAGTGCAACAACATGGCAGCTTTCACAGCTTTTTCCTTGGCAACATCCCGGTACCTAGGCTGATTTATCTGCCTAGGGTTAGGGTTAGGGTTCAGCCTAGGGCTTGGATTTCTTTAACCAGGAAGCCCTGAGTTCCAGGCTTACTTCATCTGCCAAAGGCATCCCAAAGGGAGTGCAGAAGTGCCACAACATGGCTGCTTTCACGGCTTTTCCCTTAGGAAGAACCCTAATACCCGGCTGATTTACCTTCCTAGGGTTACTGTTAGGCTTAGGCCTAGGACTTTTAAAACCAGGAAGCCCTGGGCTCCAGGCACACTGCAGCTGCGAAAGGCATCCCAAGGGGAGCGCAAAAGTGACGCAACTTGGCTGCCACCACTGATATTTCCATGAGACCATCCCGAACCATAGGTTGATTTTCCTTCCTAGGGTTAAGGTTTGAGTTACGCCTAGGGTAAGGGCTCTATTAACCAGAAAGCCCTGAGTTCCAAGAACACAGCAGCTGCGAAGGACTAGCCAAGAAGAGCGCAAAAGTACCACAACATGCCTGCCTCCACAGCTTTTTCCTTGGGGACATGCCTAATTCCTGGCTGATTTGCCTTTCTCGTCTTAGGGTTGGGGTTCGGCCTAGGGCTAGGATTTTTAAAAGCAGGAAGCCCTGAGTTCCAGGCACACTGGAGCTGTGAAAGGCATCCAAAAGGGAGTGCAAAAGTGCCACAACATGGCTGCTTTCACGGCTTTTTCCTTGGCAAGAAGCCTAACACCAGGCTGAAATACTTTCCCAGGGTTACTGTTAGGCTTAGGCCTAGGGCTAGGATTTTTGAAACTGGGAAGCCCTGGGCTCCAGGCACACTGCAGCTGTTCAAGGCATCACAAGGGGAGTACAAAAGTGCAACAACATGGCAGCTTTCACAGCTTTTTCCTTGGCACCATCCCTATACCAAGGCTGATTTATCTGCCTAGGGTTAGGGTTAGGGTTCAGCCTAGGGCTTGGATTTCTTTAACCAGGAAGCCCTGAGTTCCAGGCTTACTTCATCTGCCAAAGGCATCCCAAAGGGAGTGCAGAAGTGCCACAACATGGCTGCTTTCACGGCTTTTCCCTTAGGAAGAACCCTAATACCCGGCTGATTTTCCTTCCTAGGGTTACTGTTAGGCTTAGGCCTAGGACTTTTAAAACCAGGAAGCCCTGGGCTCCAGGCACACTGCAGCTGCGAAAGGCATCCCAAGGGGAGCGCAAAAGTGACGCAACTTGGCTGCCACCACTGATATTTCCATGAGACCATCCCGAACCATAGGCTGATTTTCCTTCCTAGGGTTAAGGTTTGAGTTACGCCTAGGGTAAGGGTTCTATTAACCAGAAAGCCCTGAGTTCCAAGAACACAGCAGCTGCGAAGGACTAGCCAGGAAGAGCGCAAAAGTAGCACAACATGCCTGCCTCCACAGCTTTTTCCTTGGGGACATGCCTAATTCCTGGCTGATTTGCCTTTCTCGTCTTAGGGTTGGGGTTCGGCCTAGGGCTAGGATTTTTAAAAGCAGGAAGCCCTGAGTTCCAGGCACACTGGAGCTGTGAAAGGCATCCAAAAGGGAGTGCAAAAGTGCCACAACATGGCTGCTTTCACGGCTTTTTCCTTGGCAAGAAGCCTAACATCAGGCTGATTTACTTTCCCAGGGTTACTGTTAGGCTTAGGCCTAGGGCTAGGAGTTTTGAAACTAGGAAGCCCTTAGCTCCAGGCACACTGCAGCTGTTCAAGGCATCCCAAGGGGAGTACAAAAGTGCAACAACATGGCAGCTTTCACAGCTTTTTCCTTGGCACCATCCCTATACCTAGGCTGATTTATCTGCCTAGGGTTAGGGTTAGGACTCAGCCTAGGGCTTGAATTTTTTTAACCAGGAAGCCCTGAGTTCCAGGCTTACTTCATCTGCCAAAGGCATCCCAAAGGGAGTGCAGAAGTGCCACAACATGGCTGCTTTCACGGCTTTTCCCTTAGGAAGAACCCTAATACCCGGCTGATTTACCTTCCTAGGGTTACTGTTAGGCTTAGGCCTAGGACTTTTAAAACCAGGAAGCCCTGGGCTCCAGGCACACTGCAGCTGCGAAAGGCATCCCAAGGGGAGCGCAAAAGTGACGCAACTTGGCTGCCACCACTGATATTTCCATGAGACCATCCCGAACCATAGGTTGATTTTCCTTCCTAGGGTTAAGGTTTGAGTTACGCCTAGGGTAAGGGCTCTATTAACCAGAAAGCCCTGAGTTCCAAGAACACAGCAGCTGCGAAGGACTAGCCAAGAAGAGCGCAAAAGTACCACAACATGCCTGCCTCCACAGCTTTTTCCTTGGGGACATGCCTAATTCCTGGCTGATTTGCCTTTCTCGTCTTAGGGTTGGGGTTCGGCCTAGGGCTAGGATTTTTAAAAGCAGGAAGCCCTGAGTTCCAGGCACACTGGAGCTGTGAAAGGCATCCAAAAGGGAGTGCAAAAGTGCCACAACATGGCTGCTTTCACGGCTTTTTCCTTGGCAAGAAGCCTAACACCAGGCTGACATACTTTCCCACGGTTACTGTTAGGCTTAGGCCTAGGGCTAGGATTTTTGAAACTAGGAAGCCCTGGGCTCCAGGCACACTGCAGCTGTTCAAGGCATCCCAAGGGGAGTACAAAAGTGCAACAACATGGCAGCTTTCACAGCTTTTTCCTTGGCACCATCCCTATACCTAGGCTGATTTATCTGCCTAGGGTTAGGGTTAGGGTTCAGCCTAGGGCTTGGATTTCTTTAACCAGGAAGCCCTGAGTTCCAGGCTTACTTCATCTGCCAAAGGCATCCCAAAGGGAGTGCAGAAGTGCCACAACATGGCTGCTTTCACGGCTTTTCCCTTAGGAAAAACCCTAATACCTGGCTGATTTACTTTCCTAGGGTTACTGTTAGGCTTAGGCCTAGGACTTTTAAAACCAGGAAGCCCTGGGCTCCAGGCACACTGCAGCTGCAAAAGGCATCCCAAGGGGAGCGCAAAAGTGACGCAACTTGGCTGCCACCACTGATATTTCCATGAGAGCATCCTGAACCATAGGCTGATTTTCCTTCCTAGGGTTAAGGTTTGAGTTACGCCTAGGGTAAGGGTTCTATTAACCAGAAAGCCCTGAGTTCCAAGAACACAGCAGCTGCGAAGGACTAGCCAAGAAGAGCGCAAAAGTACCACAACATGCCTGCCTCCACAGCTTTTTCCTTGGGGACATGCCTAATTCCTGGCTGATTTGCCTTTCTCGTCTTAGGGTTGGGGTTCGGCCTAGGGCTAGGATTTTTAAAAGCAGGAAGCCCTGAGTTCCAGGCACACTGGAGCTGTGAAAGGCATCCAAAAGGGAGTGCAAAAGTGCCACAACATGGCTGCTTTCACGGCTTTTTCCTTGGCAAGAAGCCTAACATCAGGCTGATTTACTTTCCCAGGGTTACTGTTAGGCTTAGGCCTAGGGCTAGGATTTTTGAAACTAGGAAGCCCTGGGCTCCAGGCACACTGCAGCTGTTCAAGGCATCCCAAGGGGAGTACAAAAGTGCAACAACATGGCAGCTTTCACAGCTTTTTCCTTGGCACCATCCCTATACCTAGGCTGATTTATCTGCCTAGGGTTAGGGTTAGGGTTCAGCCTAGGGCTTGAATTTTTTTAACCAGGAAGCCCTGAGTTCCAGGCTTACTTCATCTGCCAAAGGCATCCCAAAGGGAGTGCAGAAGTGCCACAACATGGCTGCTTTCACGGCTTTTCCCTTAGGAAGAACCCTAATACCCGGCTGATTTACCTTCCTAGGGTTACTGTTAGGCTTAGGCCTAGGACTTTTAAAACCAGGAAGCCCTGGGCTCCAGGCACACTGCAGCTGCGAAAGGCATCCCAAGGGGAGCGCAAAAGTGATGCAACTTGGCTGCCACCACTGATATTTCCATGAGACCATCCCGAACCATACGTTGATTTTCCTTCCTAGGGTTAAGGTTTGAGTTACGCCTAGGGTAAGGGTTCTATTAACCAGAAAGCCCTGAGTTCCAAGAACACAGCAGCTGCGAAGGACTAGCCAAGAAGAGCGCAAAAGTACCACAACATGCCTGCCTCCACAGCTTTTTCCTTGGGGACATGCCTAATTCCTGGCTGATTTGCCTTTCTCGTCTTAGGGTTGGGGTTCGGCCTAGGGCTAGGATTTTTAAAAGCAGGAAGCCCTGAGTTCCAGGCACACTGGAGCTGTGAAAGGCATCCAAAAGGGAGTGCAAAAGTGCCACAACATGGCTGCTTTCACGGCTTTTTCCTTGGCAAGAAGCCTAACATCAGGCTGATTTACTTTCCCAGGGTTACTGTTAGGCTTAGGCCTAGGGCTAGGATTTTTGAAACTAGGAAGCCCTGGGCTCCAGGCACACTGCAGCTGTTCAAGGCATCCCAAGGGGAGTACAAAAGTGCAACAACATGGCAGCTTTCACAGCTTTTTCCTTGGCACCATCCCTATACCAAGGCTGATTTATCTGCCTAGGGTTAGGGTTAGGGTTCAGCCTAGGGCTTGGATTTCTTTAACCAGGAAGCCCTGAGTTCCAGGCTTACTTCATCTGCCAAAGGCATCCCAAAGGGAGTGCAGAAGTGCCACAACATGGCTGCTTTCACGGCTTTTCCCTTAGGAAGAACCCTAATACCCGGCTGATTTACCTTCCTAGGGTTACTGTTAGGCTTAGGCCTAGGACTTTTAAAACCAGGAAGCCCTGGGCTCCAGGCACACTGCAGCTGCAAAAGGCATCCCAAGGGGAGCGCAAAAGTGACGCAACTTGGCTGCCACCACTGATATTTCCATGAGACCATCCCGAACCATAGGTTGATTTTCCTTCCTAGGGTTAAGGTTTGAGTTACGCCTAGGGTAAGGGCTCTATTAACCAGAAAGCCCTGAGTTCCAAGAACACAGCAGCTGCGAAGGACTAGCCAAGAAGAGCGCAAAAGTAGCACAACATGCCTGCCTCCACAGCTTTTTCCTTGGGGACATGCCTAATTCCTGGCTGATTTGCCTTTCTCGTCTTAGGGTTGGGGTTCGGCCTAGGGCTAGGATTTTTAAAATCAGGAAGCCCTGAGTTCCAGGCACACTGGAGCTGTGAAAGGCATCCAAAAGGGAGTGCAAAAGTGCCACAACATGGCTGCTTTCACGGCTTTTTCCTTGGCAAGAAGCCTAACACCAGGCTGACATACTTTCCCAGGGTTACTGTTAGGCTTAGGCCTAGGGCTAGGATTTTTGAAACTAGGAAGCCCTGGGCTCCAGGCACACTGCAGCTGTTCAAGGCATCCCAAGGGGAGTACAAAAGTGCAACAACATGGCAGCTTTCACAGCTTTTTCCTTGGCACCATCCCTATACCTAGGCTGATTTATCTGCCTAGGGTTAGGGTTAGGGTTCAGCCTAGGGCTTGGATTTCTTTAACCAGGAAGCCCTGAGTTCCAGGCTTACTTCATCTGCCAAAGGCATCCCAAAGGGAGTGCAGAAGTGCCACAACATGGCTGCTTTCACGGCTTTTCCCTTAGGAAGAACCCTAATACCCGGCTGATTTACCTTCCTAGGGTTACTGTTAGGCTTAGGCCTAGGACTTTTAAAACCAGGAAGCCCTGGGCTCCAGGCACACTGCAGCTGCGAAAGGCATCCCAAGGGGAGCGCAAAAGTGACGCAACTTGGCTGCCACCACTGATATTTCCATGAGACCATCCCGAACCATAGGCTGATTTTCCTTCCTAGGGTTAAGGTTTGAGTTACGCCTAGGGTAAGGGTTCTATTAACCAGAAAGCCCTGAGTTCCAAGAACACAGCAGCTGCGAAGGACTAGCCAAGAAGAGCGCAAAAAGTACCACAACATGCCTGCCTCCACAGCTTTTTCCTTGGGGACATGCCTAATTCCTGGCTGATTTGCCTTTCTCGTCTTAGGGTTGGGGTTCGGCCTAGGGCTAGGATTTTTAAAAGCAGGAAGCCCTGAGTTCCAGGCACACTGCAGCTGTGAAAGGCATCCAAAAGGGAGTGCAAAAGTGCCACAACATGGCTGCTTTCACGGCTTTTTCCTTGGCAAGAAGCCTAACACCAGGCTGACATACTTTCCCAGGGTTACTGTTAGGCTTAGGCCTAGGGCTAGGATTTTTGAAACTAGGAAGCCCTGGGCTCCAGGCACACTGCAGCTGTTCAAGGCATCCCAAGGGGAGTACAAAAGTGCAACAACATGGCAGCTTTCACAGCTTTTTCCTTGGCACCATCCCTATACCTAGGCTGATTTATCTGCCTAGGGTTAGGGTTAGGGTTCAGCCTAGGGCTTGGATTTCTTTAACCAGGAAGCCCTGAGTTCCAGGCTTACTTCATCTGCCAAAGGCATCCCAAAGGGAGTGCAGAAGTGCCACAACATGGCTGCTTTCACGGCTTTTCCCTTAGGAAGAACCCTAATACCCGGCTGATTTACCTTCCTAGGGTTACTGTTAGGCTTAGGCCTAGGACTTTTAAAACCAGGAAGCCCTGGGCTCCAGGCACACTGCAGCTGCAAAAGGCATCCCAAGGGGAGCGCAAAAGTGACGCAACTTGGCTGCCACCACTGATATTTCCATGAGACCATCCCGAACCATAGGCTGATTTTCCTTCCTAGGGTTAAGGTTTGAGTTACGCCTAGGGTAAGGGCTCTATTAACCAGAAAGCCCTGAGTTCCAAGAACACAGCAGCTGCGAAGGACTAGCCAAGAAGAGCGCAAAAGTACCACAACATGCCTGCCTCCACAGCTTTTTCCTTGGGGACATGCCTAATTCCTGGCTGATTTGCCTTTCTCGTCTTAGGGTTGGGGTTCGGCCTAGGGCTAGGATTTTTAAAAGCAGGAAGCCCTGAGTTCCAGGCACACTGGAGCTGTGAAAGGCATCCAAATGGGAGTGCAAAAGTGCCACAACATGGCTGCTTTCACGGCTTTTTCCTTGGCAAGAAGCCTAACACCAGGCTGACTTACTTTCCCAGGGTTACTGTTAGGCTAAGGCCTAGGGCTAGGATTTTTGAAACTAGGAAGCCCTGGGCTCCAGGCACACTGCAGCTGTTCAAGGCATCCCAAGGGGAGTACAAAAGTGCAACAACATGGCAGCTTTCACAGCTTTTTCCTTGGCACCATCCCTATACCTAGGCTGATTTATCTGCCTAGGGTTAGGGTTAGGGTTCAGCCTAGGGCTTGGATTTCTTTAACCAGGAAGCCCTGAGTTCCAGGCTTACTTCATCTGCCAAAGGCATCCCAAAGGGAGTGCAGAAGTGCCACAACATGGCTGCTTTCACGGCTTTTCCCTTAGGAAGAACCCTAATACCCGGCTGATTTACCTTCCTAGGGTTACTGTTAGGCTTAGGCCTATAGGACTTTTAAAACCAGGAAGCCCTGGGCTCCAGGCACACTGCAGCTGCAAAAGGCATCCCAAGGGGAGCGCAAAAGTGACGCAACTTGGCTGCCACCACTGATATTTCCATGAGACCATCCCGAACCATAGGCTGATTTTCCTTCCTAGGGTTAAGGTTTGAGTTACGCCTAGGGTAAGGGCTCTATTAACCAGAAAGCCCTGAGTTCCAAGAACACAGCAGCTGCGAAGGACTAGCCAAGAAGAGCGCAAAAGTACCACAACATGCCTGCCTCCACAGCTTTTTCCTTGGGGACATGCCTAATTCCTGGCTGATTTGCCTTTCTCGTCTTAGGGTTGGGGTTCGGCCTAGGGCTAGGATTTTTAAAAGCAGGAAGCCCTGAGTTCCAGGCACACTGGAGCTGTGAAAGGCATCCAAAAGGGAGTGCAAAAGTGCCACAACATGGCTGCTTTCACGGCTTTTTCCTTGGCAAGAAGCCTAACACCAGGCTGACATACTTTCCCAGGGTTACTGTTAGGCTTAGGCCTAGGGCTAGGATTTTTGAAACTAGGAAGCCCTGGGCTCCAGGCACACTGCAGCTGTTCAAGGCATCCCAAGGGGAGTACAAAAGTGCAACAACATGGCAGCTTTCACAGCTTTTTCCTTGGCACCATCCCTATACCTAGGCTGATTTATCTGCCTAGGGTTAGGGTTAGGGTTCAGCCTAGGGCTTGGATTTCTTTAACCAGGAAGCCCTGAGTTCCAGGCTTACTTCATCTGCCAAAGGCATCCCAAAGGGAGTGCAGAAGTGCCACAACATGGCTGCTTTCACGGCTTTTCCCTTAGGAAGAACCCTAATACCCGGCTGATTTACCTTCCTAGGGTTACTGTTAGGCTTAGGCCTAGGACTTTTAAAACCAGGAAGCCCTGGGCTCCAGGCACACTGCAGCTGCAAAAGGCATCCCAAGGGGAGCGCAAAAGTGACGCAACTTGGCTGCCACCACTGATATTTCCATGAGACCATCCCGAACCATAGGCTGATTTTCCTTCCTAGGGTTAAGGTTTGAGTTACGCCTAGGGTAAGGGCTCTATTAACCAGAAAGCCCTGAGTTCCAAGAACACAGCAGCTGCGAAGGACTAGCCAAGAAGAGCGCAAAAGTACCACAACATGCCTGCCTCCACAGCTTTTTCCTTGGGGACATGCCTAATTCCTGGCTGATTTGCCTTTCTCGTCTTAGGGTTGGGGTTCGGCCTAGGGCTAGGATTTTTAAAAGCAGGAAGCCCTGAGTTCCAGGCACACTGGAGCTGTGAAAGGCATCCAAAAGGGAGTGCAAAAGTGCCACAACATGGCTGCTTTCACGGCTTTTTCCTTGGCAAGAAGCCTAACACCAGGCTGACTTACTTTCCCAGGGTTACTGTTAGGCTAAGGCCTAGGGCTAGGATTTTTGAAACTAGGAAGCCCTGGGCTCCAGGCACACTGCAGCTGTTCAAGGCATCCCAAGGGGAGTACAAAAGTGCAACAACATGGCAGCTTTCACAGCTTTTTCCTTGGCACCATCCCTATACCTAGGCTGATTTATCTGCCTAGGGTTAGGGTTAGGGTTCAGCCTAGGGCTTGGATTTCTTTAACCAGGAAGCCCTGAGTTCCAGGCTTACTTCATCTGCCAAAGGCATCCCAAAGGGAGTGCAGAAGTGCCACAACATGGCTGCTTTCACGGCTTTTCCCTTAGGAAGAACCCTAATACCCGGCTGATTTACCTTCCTAGGGTTACTGTTAGGCTTAGGCCTAGGACTTTTAAAACCAGGAAGCCCTGGGCTCCAGGCACACTGCAGCTGTGAAAGGCATCCCAAGGGGAGCGCAAAAGTGACGCAACTTGGCTGCCACCACTGATATTTCCATGAGACCATCCCGAACCATAGGTTGATTTTCCTTCCTAGGGTTAAGGTTTGAGTTACGCCTAGGGTAAGGGCTCTATTAACCAGAAAGCCCTGAGTTCCAAGAACACAGCAGCTGCGAAGGACTAGCCAAGAAGAGCGCAAAAGTACCACAACATGCCTGCCTCCACAGCTTTTTCCTTGGGGACATGCCTAATTCCTGGCTGATTTGCCTTTCTCGTCTTAGGGTTGGGGTTCGGCCTAGGGCTAGGATTTTTAAAAGCAGGAAGCCCTGAGTTCCAGGCACACTGGAGCTGTGAAAGGCATCCAAAAGGGAGTGCAAAAGTGCCACAACATGGCTGCTTTCACGGCTTTTTCCTTGGCAAGAAGCCTAACACCAGGCTGACATACTTTCCCAGGGTTACTGTTAGGCTTAGGCCTAGGGCTAGGATTTTTGAAACTAGGAAGCCCTTAGCTCCAGGCACACTGCAGCTGTTCAAGGCATCCCAAGGGGAGTACAAAAGTGCAACAACATGGCAGCTTTCACAGCTTTTTCCTTGGCACCATCCCTATACCTAGGCTGATTTATCTGCCTACGGTTAGGGTTAGAGTTCAGCCTAGGGCTTGGATTTCTTTAACCAGGAAGCCCTGAGTTCCAGGCTTACTTCATCTGCCAAAGGCATCCCAAAGGGAGTGCAGAAGTGCCACAACATGGCTGCTTTCACGGCTTTTCCCTTAGGAAGAACCCTAATACCCGGCTGATTTACCTTCCTAGGGTTACTGTTAGGCTTAGGCCTAGGACTTTTAAAACCAGGAAGCCCTGGGCTCCAGGCACACTGCAGCTGCGAAAGGCATCCCAAGGGGAGCGCAAAAGTGACGCAACTTGGCTGCCACCACTGATATTTCCATGAGACCATCCCGAAACATAGGCTGATTTTCCTTCCTAGGGTTAAGGTTTGAGTTACGCCTAGGGTAAGGGTTCTATTAACCAGAAAGCCCTGAGTTCCAAGAACACAGCAGCTGCGAAGGACTAGCCAAGAAGAGCGCAAAAGTACCACAACATGCCTGCCTCCACAGCTTTTTCCTTGTGGACATGCCTAATTCCTGGCTGATTTGCCTTTCTCGTCTTAGGGTTGGGGTTCGGCCTAGGGCTAGGATTTTTAAAAGCAGGAAGCCCTGAATTCCAGGCACACTGGAGCTGTGAAAGGCATCCAAAAGGGAGTGCAAAAGTGCCACAACATGGCTGCTCTCACGGCTTTTTCCTTGGCAAGACGCCTAACACCAGGCTGATTTACCTTCCCAGGGTTACTGTTAGGCTTAGGCCTAGGGCTAGGATTTTTGAAACTAGGAAGCCCTTAGCTCCAGGCACACTGCAGCTGTTCAAGGCATCCCAAGGGGAGTACAAAAGTGCAACAACATGGCAGCTTTCACAGCTTTTTCCTTGGCACCATCCCTATACCTAGGCTGATTTATCTGCCTAGGGTTAGGGTTAGGGTTCAGCCTAGGGCTTGAATTTTTTTAACCAGGAAGCCCTGAGTTCCAGGCTTACTTCATCTGCCAAAGGCATCCCAAAGGGAGTGCAGAAGTGCCACAACATGGCTGCTTTCACGGCTTTTCCCTTAGGAAGAACCCTAATACCCGGCTGATTTACCTTCCTAGGGTTACTGTTAGGCTTAGGCCTAGGACTTTTAAAACCAGGAAGCCCTGGGCTCCAGGCACACTGCAGCTGCGAAAGGCATCCCAAGGGGAGCGCAAAAGTGACGCAACTTGGCTGCCACCACTGATATTTCCATGAGACCATCCCGAACCATAGGTTGATTTTCCTTCCTAGGGTTAAGGTTTGAGTTACGCCTAGGGTAAGGGCTCTATTAACCAGAAAGCCCTGAGTTCCAAGAACACAGCAGCTGCGAAGGACTAGCCAAGAAGAGCGCAAAAGTACCACAACATGCCTGCCTCCACAGCTTTTTCCTTAGGGACATGCCTAATTCCTGGCTGATTTGCCTTTCTCGTCTTAGGGTTGGGGTTCGGCCTAGGGCTAGGATTTTTAAAAGCAGGAAGCCCTGAGTTCCAGGCACACTGGAGCTGTGAAAGGCATCCAAAAGGGAGTGCAAAAGTGCCACAACATGGCTGCTTTCACGGCTTTTTCCTTGGCAAGAAGCCTAACATCAGGCTGACATACTTTCCCAGGGTTACTGTTAGGCTTACGCCTAGGGCTAGGATTTTTGAAACTAGGAAGCCCTGGGCTCCAGGCACACTGCAGCTGTTCAAGGCATCCCAAGGGGAGTACAAAAGTGCAACAACATGGCAGCTTTCACAGCTTTTTCCTTGGCACCATCCCTATACCTAGGCTGATTTATCTGCCTAGGGTTAGGGTTAGGGTTCAGCCTAGGGCTTGGATTTCTTTAACCAGGAAGCCCTGAGTTCCAGGCTTACTTCATCTGCCAAAGGCATCCCAAAGGGAGTGCAGAAGTGCCACAACATGGCTGCTTTCACGGCTTTTCCCTTAGGAAGAACCCTAATACCCGGCTGATTTACCTTCCTAGGGTTACTGTTAGGCTTAGGCCTAGGACTTTTAAAACCAGGAAGCCCTGGGCTCCAGGCACACTGCAGCTGCAAAAGGCATCCCAAGGGGAGCGCAAAAGTGACGCAACTTGGCTGCCACCACTGATATTTCCATGAGACCATCCCGAACCATAGGCTGATTTTCCTTCCTAGGGTTAAGGTTTGAGTTACGCCTAGGGTAAGGGTTCTATTAACCAGAAAGCCCTGAGTTCCAAGAACACAGCAGCTGCGAAGGACTAGCCAAGAAGAGCGCAAAAGTAGCACAACATGCCTGCCTCCACAGCTTTTTCCTTGGGGACATGCCTAATTCCTGGCTGATTTGCCTTTCTCGTCTTAGGGTTGGGGTTCGGCCTAGGGCTAGGATTTTTAAAAGCAGGAAGCCCTGAGTTCCAGGCACACTGCAGCTGTGAAAGGCATCCAAAAGGGAGTGCAAAAGTGCCACAACATGGCTGCTTTCACGGCTTTTTCCTTGGCAAGAAGCCTAACATCAGGCTGATTTACTTTCCCAGGGTTACTGTTAGGCTTAGGCCTAGGGCTAGGATTTTTGAAACTAGGAAGCCCTTAGCTCCAGGCACACTGCAGCTGTTCAAGGCATCCCAAGGGGAGTACAAAAGTGCAACAACATGGCAGCTTTCACAGCTTTTTCCTTGGCACCATCCCTATACCTAGGCTGATTTATCTGCCTAGGGTTAGGGTTAGGGTTCAGCCTAGGGCTTGAATTTTTTTAACCAGGAAGCCCTGAGTTCCAGGCTTACTTCATCTGCCAAAGGCATCCCAAAGGGAGTGCAGAAGTGCCACAACATGGCTGCTTTCACGGCTTTTCCCTTAGGAAGAACCCTAATACCCGGCTGATTTACCTTCCTAGGGTTACTGTTAGGCTTAGGCCGAGGACTTTTAAAACCAGGAAGCCCTGTGCTCCAGGCACACTGCAGCTGCGAAAGGCATCCCAAGGGGAGCGCAAAAGTGACGCAACTTGGCTGCCACCACTGATATTTCCATGAGACCATCCCGAACCATAGGCTGATTTTCCTTCCTAGGGTTAAGGTTTGAGTTACGCCTAGGGTAAGGGCTCTATTAACCAGAAAGCCCTGAGTTCCAAGAACACAGCAGCTGCGAAGGACTAGCCAAGAAGAGCGCAAAAGTACCACAACATGCCTGCCTCCACAGCTTTTTCCTTGGGGACATGCCTAATTCCTGGCTGATTTGCCTTTCTCGTCTTAGGGTTGGGGTTCGGCCTAGGGCTAGGATTTTTAAAAGCAGGAAGCCCTGAGTTCCAGGCACACTGCAGCTGTGAAAGGCATCCAAAAGGGAGTGCAAAAGTGCCACAACATGGCTGCTTTCACGGCTTTTTCCTTGGCAAGAAGCCTAAGACCAGGCTGACATACTTTCCCAGGGTTACTGTTAGGCTTAGGCCTAGGGCTAGGATTTTTAAAACTAGGAAGCCCTGGGCTCCAGGCACACTGCAGCTGTTCAAGGCATCCCAAGGGGAGTACAAAAGTGCAACAACATGGCAGCTTTCACAGCTTTTTCCTTGGCACCATCCCTATACCTAGGCTGATTTATCTGCCTAGGGTTAGGGTTAGGGTTCAGCCTAGGGCTTGAATTTTTTTAACCAGGAAGCCCTGGGCTCCAGGCACACTGCAGCTGCAAAAGGCATCCCAAGGGGAGCGCAAAAGTGACGCAACTTGGCTGCCACCACTGATATTTCCATGAGACCATCCCAAACCATAGGCTGATTTTCCTTCCTAGGGTTAAGGTTTGAGTTACGCCTAGGGTAAGGGCTCTATTAACCAGAAAGCCCTGAGTTCCAAGAACACAGCAGCTGCGAAGAACTAGCCAAGAAGAGCGCAAAAGTACCACAACATGCCTGCCTCCACAGCTTTTTCCTTGGGGACATGCCTAATTCCTGGCTGATTTGCCTTTCTCGTCTTAGGGTTGGGGTTCGGCCTAGGGCTAGGATTTTTGAAAGCAGGAAGCCCTGAGTTCCAGGCACACTGGAGCTGTGAAAGGCATCCAAAATGGAGTGCAAAAGTGCCACAACATGGCTGCTTTCACGGCTTTTTCCTTGGCAAGAAGCCTAACACCAGGCTGACATACTTTCCCAGGGTTACTGTTAGGCTTAGGCCTAGGGCTAGGATTTTTGAAACTGGGAAGCCCTGGGCTCCAGGCACACTGCAGCTGTTCAAGGCATCCCAAGGGGAGTACAAAAGTGCAACAACATGGCAGCTTTCACAGCTTTTTCCTTGGCACCATCCCTATACCTAGGCTGATTTATCTGCCTAGGGTTAGGGTTAGGGTTCAGCCTAGGGCTTGGATTTCTTTAACCAGGAAGCCCTGAGTTCCAGGCTTACTTCATCTGCCAAAGGCATCCCAAAGGGAGTGCAGAAGTGCCACAACATGGCTGCTTTCACGGCTTTTCCCTTAGGAAGAACCCTAATACCCGGCTGATTTACCTTCCTAGGGTTACTGTTAGGCTTAGGCCTAGGACTTTTAAAACCAGGAAGCCCTGGGCTCCAGGCACACTGCAGCTGCGAAAGGCATCCCAAGGGGAGCGCAAAAGTGACGCAACTTGGCTGCCACCACTGATATTTCCATGAGACCATCCCGAACCATAGGCTGATTTTCCTTCCTAGGGTTAAGGTTTGAGTTACGCCTAGGGTAAGGGCTCTATTAACCAGAAAGCCCTGAGTTCCAAGAACACAGCAGCTGCGAAGGACTAGCCAAGAAGAGCGCAAAAGTACCACAACATGCCTGCCTCCACAGCTTTTTCCTTGGGGACATGCCTAATTCCTGGCTGATTTGCCTTTCTCGTCTTAGGGTTGGGGTTCGGCCTAGGGCTAGGATTTTTAAAAGCAGGAAGCCCTGAGTTCCAGGCACACTGGAGCTGTGAAAGGCATCCAAAAGGGAGTGCAAAAGTGCCACAACATGGCTGCTTTCACGGCTATTTCCTTGGCAAGAAGCCTAACACCAGGCTGACATACTTTCCCAGGGTTACTGTTAGGCTTAGGCCTAGGGCTAGGATTTTTAAAACTAGGAAGCCCTGGGCTCCAGGCACACTGCAGCTGTTCAAGGCATCCCAAGGGGAGTACAAAAGTGCAACAACATGGCAGCTTTCACAGCTTTTTCCTTGGCACCATCCCTATACCTAGGCTGATTTATCTGCCTAGGGTTAGGGTTAGGGTTCAGCCTAGGGCTTGAATTTCTTTAACCAGGAAGCCCTGAGTTCCAGGCTTACTTCATCTGCCAAAGGCATCCCAAAGGGAGTGCAGAAGTGCCACAACATGGCTGCTTTCACGGCTTTTCCCTTAGGAAGAACCCTAATACCCGGCTGATTTACCTTCCTAGGGTTACTGTTAGGCTTAGGCCTAGGACTTTTAAAACCAGGAAGCCCTGGGCTCCAGGCACACTGCAGCTGCAAAAGGCATCCCAAGGGGAGCGCAAAAGTGACGCAACTTGGCTGCCACCACTGATATTTCCATGAGACCATCCCGAACCATAGGCTGATTTTCCTTCCTAGGGTTAAGGTTTGAGTTACGCCTAGGGTAAGGGCTCTATTAACCAGAAAGCCCTGAGTTCCAAGAACACAGCAGCTGCGAAGGACTAGCCAAGAAGAGCGCAAAAGTACCACAACATGCCTGCCTCCACAGCTTTTTCCTTGGGGACATGCCTAATTCCTGGCTGATTTGCCTTTCTCGTCTTAGGGTTGGGGTTCGGCCTAGGGCTAGGATTTTTAAAAGCAGGAAGCCCTGAGTTCCAGGCACACTGGAGCTGTGAAAGGCATCCAAAAGGGAGTGCAAAAGTGCCACAACATGGCTGCTTTCACGGCTTTTTCCTTGGCAAGAAGCCTAACATCAGGCTGATTTACTTTCCCAGGGTTACTGTTAGGCTTACGCCTAGGGCTAGGATTTTTGAAACTAGGAAGCCCTGGGCTCCAGGCACACTGCAGCTGTTCAAGGCATCCCAAGGGGAGTACAAAAGTGCAACAACATGGCAGCTTTCACAGCTTTTTCCTTGGCACCATCCCTATACCTAGGCTGATTTATCTGCCTAGGGTTAGGGTTAGGGTTCAGCCTAGGGCTTGGATTTCTTTAACCAGGAAGCCCTGAGTTCCAGGCTTACTTCATCTGCCAAAGGCATCCCAAAGGGAGTGCAGAAGTGCCACAACATGGCTGCTTTCACGGCTTTTCCCTTAGGAAGAACCCTAATACCCGGCTGATTTACCTTCCTAGGGTTACTGTTAGGCTTAGGCCTAGGACTTTTAAAACCAGGAAGCCCTGGGCTCCAGGCACACTGCAGCTGCAAAAGGCATCCCAAGGGGAGCGCAAAAGTGACGCAACTTGGCTGCCACCACTGATATTTCCATGAGACCATCCCGAACCATAGGCTGATTTTCCTTCCTAGGGTTAAGGTTTGAGTTACGCCTAGGGTAAGGGCTCTATTAACCAGAAAGCCCTGAGTTCCAAGAACACAGCAGCTGCGAAGGACTAGCCAAGAAGAGCGCAAAAGTACCACAACATGCCTGCCTCCACAGCTTTTTCCTTGGGGACATGCCTAATTCCTGGCTGATTTGCCTTTCTCGTCTTAGGGTTGGGGTTCGGCCTAGGGCTAGGATTTTTAAAAGCAGGAAGCCCTGAGTTCCAGGCACACTGGAGCTGTGAAAGGCATCCAAAAGGGAGTGCAAAAGTGCCACAACATGGCTGCTTTCACGGCTTTTTCCTTGGCAAGAAGCCTAACATCAGGCTGATTTACTTTCCCAGGGTTACTGTTAGGCTTAGGCCTAGGGCTAGGATTTTTGAAACTAGGAAGCCCTTAGCTCCAGGCACACTGCAGCTGTTCAAGGCATCCCAAGGGGAGTACAAAAGTGCAACAACATGGCAGCTTTCACAGCTTTTTCCTTGGCACCATCCCTATACCTAGGCTGATTTATCTGCCTAGGGTTAGGGTTAGGGTTCAGCCTAGGGCTTGAATTTTTTTAACCAGGAAGCCCTGAGTTCCAGGCTTACTTCATCTGCCAAAGGCATCCCAAAGGGAGTGCAGAAGTGCCACAACATGGCTGCTTTCACGGCTTTTCCCTTAGGAAGAACCCTAATACCCGGCTGATTTACCTTCCTAGGGTTACTGTTAGGCTTAGGCCTAGGACTTTTAAAACCAGGAAGCCCTGGGCTCCAGGCACACTGCAGCTGCAAAAGGCATCCCAAGGGGAGCGCAAAAGTGACGCAACTTGGCTGCCACCACTGATATTTCCATGAGACCATCCCGAACCATACGTTGATTTTCCTTCCTAGGGTTAAGGTTTGAGTTACGCCTAGGGTAAGGGTTCTATTAACCAGAAAGCCCTGAGTTCCAAGAACACAGCAGCTGCGAAGGACTAGCCAAGAAGAGCGCAAAAGTACCACAACATGCCTGCCTCCACAGCTTTTTCCTTGGGGACATGCCTAATTCCTGGCTGATTTGCCTTTCTCGTCTTAGGGTTGGGGTTCGGCCTAGGGCTAGGATTTTTAAAAGCAGGAAGCCCTGAGTTCCAGGCACACTGGAGCTGTGAAAGGCATCCAAAAGGGAGTGCAAAAGTGCCACAACATGGCTGCTTTCACGGCTTTTTCCTTGGCAAGAAGCCTAACATCAGGCTGATTTACTTTCCCAGGCTTACTGTTAGGCTTAGGCCTAGGGCTAGGATTTTTGAAACTAGGAAGCCCTTAGCTCCAGGCACACTGCAGCTGTTCAAGGCATCCCAAGGGGAGTACAAAAGTGCAACAACATGGCAGCTTTCACAGCTTTTTCCTTGGCACCATCCCTATACCTAGGCTGATTTATCTGCCTAGGGTTAGGGTTAGGGTTCAGCCTAGGGCTTGAATTTTTTTAACCAGGAAGCCCTGAGTTCCAGGCTTACTTCATCTGCCAAAGGCATCCCAAAGGGAGTGCAGAAGTGCCACAACATGGCTGCTTTCACGGCTTTTCCCTTAGGAAGAACCCTAATACCCGGCTGATTTACCTTCCTAGGGTTACTGTTAGGCTTAGGCCTAGGACTTTTAAAACCAGGAAGCCCTGGGCTCCAGGCACACTGCAGCTGCAAAAGGCATCCCAAGGGGAGCGCAAAAGTGACGCAACTTGGCTGCCACCACTGATATTTCCATGAGACCATCCCGAACCATAGGTTGATTTTCCTTCCTAGGGTTAAGGTTTGAGTTACGCCTAGGGTAAGGGCTCTATTAACCAGAAAGCCCTGAGTTCCAAGAACACAGCAGCTGCGAAGGACTAGCCAAGAAGAGCGCAAAAGTACCACAACATGCCTGCCTCCACAGCTTTTTCCTTAGGGACATGCCTAATTCCTGGCTGATTTGCCTTTCTCGTCTTAGGGTTGGGGTTCGGCCTAGGGCTAGGATTTTTAAAAGCAGGAAGCCCTGAGTTCCAGGCACACTGGAGCTGTGAAAGGCATCCAAAAGGGAGTGCAAAAGTGCCACAACATGGCTGCTTTCACGGCTTTTTCCTTGGCAAGAAGCCTAACACCAGGCTGACATACTTTCCCAGGGTTACTGTTAGGCTTACGCCTAGGGCTAGGATTTTTGAAACTAGGAAGCCCTGGGCTCCAGGCACACTGCAGCTGTTCAAGGCATCCCAAGGGGAGTACAAAAGTGCAACAACATGGCAGCTTTCACAGCTTTTTCCTTGGCACCATCCCTATACCTAGGCTGATTTATCTGCCTAGGGTTAGGGTTAGGGTTCAGCCTAGGGCTTGGATTTCTTTAACCAGGAAGCCCTGAGTTCCAGGCTTACTTCATCTGCCAAAGGCATCCCAAAGGGAGTGCAGAAGTGCCACAACATGGCTGCTTTCACGGCTTTTCCCTTAGGAAGAACCCTAATACCCGGCTGATTTACCTTCCTAGGGTTACTGTTAGGCTTAGGCCTAGGACTTTTAAAACCAGGAAGCCCTGGGCTCCAGGCACACTGCAGCTGCAAAAGGCATCCCAAGGGGAGCGCAAAAGTGACGCAACTTGGCTGCCACCACTGATATTTCCATGAGACCATCCCGAACCATAGGCTGATTTTCCTTCCTAGGGTTAAGGTTTGAGTTACGCCTAGGGTAAGGGTTCTATTAACCAGAAAGCCCTGAGTTCCAAGAACACAGCAGCTGCGAAGGACTAGCCAAGAAGAGCGCAAAAGTAGCACAACATGCCTGCCTCCACAGCTTTTTCCTTGGGGACATGCCTAATTCCTGGCTGATTTGCCTTTCTCGTCTTAGGGTTGGGGTTCGGCCTAGGGCTAGGATTTTTAAAAGCAGGAAGCCCTGAGTTCCAGGCACACTGGAGCTGTGAAAGGCATCCAAAAGGGAGTGCAAAAGTGCCACAACATGGCTGCTTTCACGGCTTTTTCCTTGGCAAGAAGCCTAACACTAGGCTGACATACTTTCCCAGGGTTACTGTTAGGCTTAGGCCTAGGGCTAGGATTTTTGAAACTGGGAAGCCCTGGGCTCCAGGCACACTGCAGCTGTTCAAGGCATCCCAAGGGGAGTACAAAAGTGCAACAACATGGCAGCTTTCACAGCTTTTTCCTTGGCACCATCCCTATACCTAGGCTGATTTATCTGCCTAGGGTTAGGGTTAGGGTTCAGCCTAGGGCTTGGATTTCTTTAACCAGGAAGCCCTGAGTTCCAGGCTTACTTCATCTGCCAAAGGCATCCCAAAGGGAGTGCAGAAGTGCCACAACATGGCTGCTTTCACGGCTTTTCCCTTAGGAAGAACCCTAATACCCGGCTGATTTACCTTCCTAGGGTTACTGTTAGGCTTAGGCCTAGGACTTTTAAAACCAGGAAGCCCTGGGCTCCAGGCACACTGCAGCTGCAAAAGGCATCCCAAGGGGAGCGCAAAAGTGACGCAACTTGGCTGCCACCACTGATATTTCCATGAGACCATCCCGAACCATAGGTTGATTTTCCTTCCTAGGGTTAAGGTTTGAGTTACACCTAGGGTAAGGGCTCTATTAACCAGAAAGCCCTGAGTTCCAAGAACACAGCAGCTGCGAAGGACTAGCCAAGAAGAGCGCAAAAGTACCACAACATGCCTGCCTCCACAGCTTTTTCCTTGGGGACATGCCTAATTCCTGGCTGATTTGCCTTTCTCGTCTTAGGGTTGGGGTTCGGCCTAGGGCTAGGATTTTTAAAAGCAGGAAGCCCTGAGTTCCAGGCACACTGGAGCTGTGAAAGGCATCCAAAAGGGAGTGCAAAAGTGCCACAACATGGCTGCTTTCACGGCTTTTTCCTTGGCAAGAAGCCTAACACCAGGCTGACATACTTTCCCAGGGTTACTGTTAGGCTTAGGCCTAGGGCTAGGATTTTTGAAACTAGGAAGCCCTCGGCTCCAGGCACACTGCAGCTGTTCAAGGCATCCCAAGGGGAGTACAAAAGTGCAACAACATGGCAGCTTTCACAGCTTTTTCCTTGGCACCATCCCTATACCTAGGCTGATTTATCTGCCTAGGGTTAGGGTTAGGGTTCAGCCTAGGGCTTGGATTTCTTTAACCAGGAAGCCCTGAGTTCCAGGCTTACTTCATCTGCCAAAGGCATCCCAAAGGGAGTGCAGAAGTGCCACAACATGGCTGCTTTCACGGCTTTTCCCTTAGGAAGAACCCTAATACCCGGCTGATTTACCTTCCTAGGGTTACTGTTAGGCTTAGGCCTAGGACTTTTAAAACCAGGAAGCCCTGGGCTCCAGGCACACTGCAGCTGCGAAAGGCATCCCAAGGGGAGCGCAAAAGTGACGCAACTTGGCTGCCACCACTGATATTTCCATGAGACCATCCCGAACCATAGGCTGATTTTCCTTCCTAGGGTTAAGGTTTGAGTTACGCCTAGGGTAAGGGCTCTATTAACCAGAAAGCCCTGAGTTCCAAGAACACAGCAGCTGCGAAGGACTAGCCAAGAAGAGCGCAAAAGTACCACAACATGCCTGCCTCCACAGCTTTTTCCTTGGGGACATGCCTAATTCCTGGCTGATTTGCCTTTCTCGTCTTAGGGTTGGGGTTCGGCCTAGGGCTAGGATTTTTAAAAGCAGGAAGCCCTGAGTTCCAGGCACACTGGAGCTGTGAAAGGCATCCAAAAGAGAGTGCAAAAGTGCCACAACATGGCTGCTTTCACGGCTTTTTCCTTGGCAAGACGCCTAACATCAGGCTGATTTACCTTCCCAGGGTTACTGTTAGGCTTAGGCCTAGGGCTAGGATTTTTAAAACTAGGAAGCCCTGGGCTCCAGGCACACTGCAGCTGTTCAAGGCATCCCAAGGGGAGTACAAAAGTGCAACAACATGGCAGCTTTCACAGCTTTTTCCTTGGCACCATCCCTATACCTAGGCTGATTTATCTGCCTAGGGTTAGGGTTAGGGTTCAGCCTAGGGCTTGGATTTCTTTAACCAGGAAGCCCTGAGTTCCAGGCTTACTTCATCTGCCAAAGGCATCCCAAAGGGAGTGCAGAAGTGCCACAACATGGCTGCTTTCACGGCTTTTCCCTTAGGAAGAACCCTAATACCCGGCTGATTTACCTTCCTAGGGTTACTGTTAGGCTTAGGCCTAGGACTTTTAAAACCAGGAAGCCCTGGGCTCCAGGCACACTGCAGCTGCGAAAGGCATCCCAAGGGGAGCGCAAAAGTGACGCAACTTGGCTGCCACCACTGATATTTCCATGAGACCATCCCGAACCATAGGTTGATTTTCCTTCCTAGGCTTAAGGTTTGAGTTACGCCTAGGGTAAGGGCTCTATTATCCAGAAAGCCCTGAGTTCCAAGAACACAGCAGCTGCGAAGGACTAGCCAAGAAGAGCGCAAAAGTACCACAACATGCCTGCCTCCACAGCTTTTTCCTTGCGGACATGCCTAATTCCTGGCTGATTTGCCTTTCTCGTCTTAGGGTTGGGGTTCGGCCTAGGGCTAGGATTTTTAAAAGCAGGAAGCCCTGAGTTCCAGGCACACTGGAGCTGTGAAAGGCATCCAAAAGGGAGTGCAAAAGTGCCACAACATGGCTGCTTTCACGGCTTTTTCCTTGGCAAGAAGCCTAACATCAGGCTGATTTACTTTCCCAGGGTTACTGTTAGGCTTAGGCCTAGGGCTAGGATTTTTGAAACTAGGAAGCCCTTAGCTGCAGGCATACTGCAGCTGTTCAAGGCATCCCAAGGGGAGTACAAAAGTGCAACAACATGGCAGCTTTCACAGCTTTTTCCTTGGCACCATCCCTATACCTAGGCTGATTTATCTGCCTAGGGTTAGGGTTAGAGTTCAGCCTAGGGCTTGGATTTCTTTAACCAGGAAGCCCTGAGTTCCAGGCTTACTTCATCTGCCAAAGGCATCCCAAAGGGAGTGCAGAAGTGCCACAACATGGCTGCTTTCACGGCTTTTCCCTTAGGAAGAACCCTAATACCCGGCTGATTTACCTTCCTAGGGTTACTGTTAGGCTTAGGCCTAGGACTTTTAAAACCAGGAAGCCCTGGGCTCCAGGCACACTGCAGCTGCGAAAGGCATCCCAAGGGGAGCGCAAAAGTGACGCAACTTGGCTGCCACCACTGATATTTCCATGAGACCATCCCGAACCATAGGCTGATTTTCCTTCCTAGGGTTAAGGTTTGAGTTACGCCTAGGGTAAGGGTCTATTAACCAGAAAGCCCTGAGTTCCAAGAACACAGCAGCTGCGAAGGACTAGCCAAGAAGAGCGCAAAAGTACCACAACATGCCTGCCTCCACAGCTTTTTCCTTGGGGACATGCCTAATTCCTGGCTGATTTGCCTTTCTCGTCTTAGGGTTGCGGTTCGGCCTAGGGCTAGGATTTTTAAAAGCAGGAAGCCCTGAGTTCCAGGCACACTGGAGCTGTGAAAGGCATCCAAAAGAGAGTGCAAAAGTGCCACAACATGGCTGCTTTCACGGCTTTTTCCTTGGCAAGAAACCTAACATCAGGCTGATTTACTTTCCCAGGGTTACTGTTAGGCTTAGGCCTAGGGCTAGGATTTTTGAAACTAGGAAGCCCTGGGCTCCAGGCACACTGCAGCTGTTCAAGGCATCCCAAGGGGAGTACAAAAGTGCAACAACATGGCAGCTTTCACAGCTTTTTCCTTGGCACCATCCCTATACCTAGGCTGATTTATCTGCCTAGGGTTAGGGTTAGGGTTCAGCCTAGGGCTTGGATTTCTTTAACCAGGAAGCCCTGAGTTCCAGGCTTACTTCATCTGCCAAAGGCATCCCAAAGGGAGTGCAGAAGTGCCACAACATGGCTGCTTTCACGGCTTTTCCCTTAGGAAGAACCCTAATACCCGGCTGATTTACCTTCCTAGGGTTACTGTTAGGCTTAGGCCTAGGACTTTTAAAACCAGGAAGCCCTGGGCTCCAGGCACACTGCAGCTGCGAAAGGCATCCCAAGGGGAGCGCAAAAGTGACGCAACTTGGCTGCCACCACTGATATTTCCATGAGACCATCCCGAACCATAGGTTGATTTTCCTTCCTAGGGTTAAGGTTTGAGTTACGTCTAGGGTAAGGGCTCTATTAACCAGAAAGCCCTGAGTTCCAAGAACACAGCAGCTGCGAAGGACTAGCCAAGAAGAGCGCAAAAGTACCACAACATGCCTGCCTCCACAGCTTTTTCCTTAGGGACATGCCTAATTCCTGGCTGATTTGCCTTTCTCGTCTTAGGGTTGGGGTTCGGCCTAGGGCTAGGATTTTTAAAAGCAGGAAGCCCTGAGTTCCAGGCACACTGGAGCTGTGAAAGGCATCCAAAAGGGAGTGCAAAAGTGCCACAACATGGCTGCTTTCACGGCTTTTTCCTTGGCAAGAAGCCTAACACCAGGCTGACATACTTTCCCAGGGTTACTGTTAGGCTTAGGCCTAGGGCTAGGATTTTTGAAACCAGGAAGCCCTGGGCTCCAGGCACACTGCAGCTGTTCAAGGCATCCCAAGGGGAGTACAAAAGTGCAACAACATGGCAGCTTTCACAGCTTTTTCCTTGGCACCATCCCTATACCTAGGCTGATTTATCTGCCTAGGGTTAGGGTTAGGGTTCAGCCTAGGGCTTGGATTTCTTTAACCAGGAAGCCCTGAGTTCCAGGCTTACTTCATCTGCCAAAGGCATCCCAAAGGGAGTGCAGAAGTGCCACAACATGGCTGCTTTCACGGCTTTTCCCTTAGGAAGAACCCTAATACCCGGCTGATTTACCTTCCTAGGGTTACTGTTAGGCTTAGGCCTAGGACTTTTAAAACCAGGAAGCCCTGGGCTCCAGGCACACTGCAGCTGCAAAAGGCATCCCAAGGGGAGCGCAAAAGTGACGCAACTTGGCTGCCACCACTGATATTTCCATGAGACCATCCCGAACCATAGGCTGATTTTCCTTCCTAGGGTTAAGGTTTGAGTTACGCCTAGGGTAAGGGCTCTATTAACCAGAAAGCCCTGAGTTCCAAGAACACAGCAGCTGCGAAGGACTAGCCAAGAAGAGCGCAAAAGTAGCACAACATGCCTGCCTCCACAGCTTTTTCCTTGTGGACATGCCTAATTCCTGGCTGATTTGCCTTTCTCGTCTTAGGGTTGGGGTTCGGCCTAGGGCTAGGATTTTTAAAAGCAGGAAGCCCTGAGTTCCAGGCACACTGGAGCTGTGAAAGGCATCCAAAAGGGAGTGCAAAAGTGCCACAACATGGCTGCTTTCACGGCTTTTTCCTTGGCAAGAAGCCTAACATCAGGCTGATTTACTTTCCCAGGGTTACTGTTAGGCTTAGGCCTAGGGCTAGGATTTTTGAAACTAGGAAGCCCTTAGCTCCAGGCACACTGCAGCTGTTCAAGGCATCCCAAGGGGAGTACAAAAGTGCAACAACATGGCAGCTTTCACAGCTTTTTCCTTGGCACCATCCCTATACCTAGGCTGATTTATCTGCCTAGGGTTAGGGTTAGGGTTCAGCCTAGGGCTTGGATTTCTTTAACCAGGAAGCCCTGAGTTCCAGGCTTACTTCATCTGCCAAAGGCATCCCAAAGGGAGTGCAGAAGTGCCACAACATGGCTGCTTTCACGGCTTTTCCCTTAGGAAGAACCCTAATACCCGGCTGATTTACCTTCCTATGGTTACTGTTAGGCTTAGGCCTAGGACTTTTAAAACCAGGAAGCCCTGGGCTCCAGGCACACTGCAGCTGCGAAAGGCATCCCAAGGGGAGCGCAAAAGTGACGCAACTTGGCTGCCACCACTGATATTTCCATGAGACCATCCCGAACCATAGGCTGATTTTCCTTCCTAGGGTTAAGGTTTGAGTTACGCCTAGGGTAAGGGTCTATTAACCAGAAAGCCCTGAGTTCCAAGAACACAGCAGCTGCGAAGGACTAGCCAAGAAGAGCGCAAAAGTAGCACAAAATGCCTGCCTCCACAGCTTTTTCCTTGGGGACATGCCTAATTCCTGGCTGATTTGCCTTTCTCGTCTTAGGGTTGGGGTTCGGCCTAGGGCTAGGATTTTTAAAAGCAGGAAGCCCTGAGTTCCAGGCACACTGGAGCTGTGAAAGGCATCCAAAAGGGAGTGCAAAAGTGCCACAACATGGCTGCTTTCACGGCTTTTTCCTTGGCAAGAAACCTAACATCAGGCTGATTTACTTTCCCAGGGTTACTGTTAGGCTTAGGCCTAGGGCTAGGATTTTTGAAACTAGGAAGCCCTGGGCTCCAGGCACACTGCAGCTGTTCAAGGCATCCCAAGGGGAGTACAAAAGTGCAACAACATGGCAGCTTTCACAGCTTTTTCCTTGGCACCATCCCTATACCTAGGCTGATTTATCTGCCTAGGGTTAGGGTTAGGGTTCAGCCTAGGGCTTGGATTTCTTTAACCAGGAAGCCCTGAGTTCCAGGCTTACTTCATCTGCCAAAGGCATCCCAAAGGGAGTGCAGAAGTGCCACAACATGGCTGCTTTCACGGCTTTTCCCTTAGGAAGAACCCTAATACCCGGCTGATTTACCTTCCTAGGGTTACTGTTAGGCTTAGGCCTAGGACTTTTAAAACCAGGAAGCCCTGGGCTCCAGGCACACTGCAGCTGCAAAAGGCATCCCAAGGGGAGCGCAAAAGTGACGCAACTTGGCTGCCACCACTGATATTTCCATGAGACCATCCTGAACCATAGGTTGATTTTCCTTCCTAGGGTTAAGGTTTGAGTTACGCCTAGGGTAAGGGCTCTATTAACCAGAAAGCCCTGAGTTCCAAGAACACAGCAGCTGCGAAGGACTAGCCAAGAAGAGCGCAAAAGTACCACAACATGCCTGCCTCCACAGCTTTTTCCTTGGGGACATGCCTAATTCCTGGCTGATTTGCCTTTCTCGTCTTAGGGTTGGGGTTCGGCCTAGGGCTAGGATTTTTAAAAGCAGGAAGCCCTGAGTTCCAGGCACACTGGAGCTGTGAAAGGCATCCAAAAGGGAGTGCAAAAGTGCCACAACATGGCTGCTTTCACGGCTTTTTCCTTGGCAAGAAGCCTAACACCAGGCTGACATACTTTCCCAGGGTTACTGTTAGGCTTAGGCCTAGGGCTAGGATTTTTGAAACTAGGAAGCCCTGGGCTCCAGGCACACTGCAGCTGTTCAAGGCATCCCAAGGGGAGTACAAAAGTGCAACAACATGGCAGCTTTCACAGCTTTTTCCTTGGCACCATCCCTATACCTAGGCTGATTTATCTGCCTAGGGTTAGGGTTAGAGTTCAGCCTAGGGCTTGGATTTCTTTACCCAGGAAGCCCTGAGTTCCAGGCTTACTTCATCTGCCAAAGGCATCCCAAAGGGAGTGCAGAAGTGCCACAACATGGCTGCTTTCACGGCTTTTCCCTTAGGAAGAACCCTAATACCCGGCTGATTTACCTTCCTAGGGTTACTGTTAGGCTTAGGCCTAGGACTTTTAAAACCAGGAAGCCCTGGGCTCCAGGCACACTGCAGCTGCGAAAGGCATCCCAAGGGGAGCGCAAAAGTGACGCAACTTGGCTGCCACCACTGATATTTCCATGAGACCATCCCGAACCATAGGTTGATTTTCCTTCCTAGGCTTAAGGTTTGAGTTACGCCTAGGGTAAGGGCTCTATTAACCAGAAAGCCCTGAGTTCCAAGAACACAGCAGCTGCGAAGGACTAGCCAAGAAGAGCGCAAAAGTACCACAACATGCCTGCCTCCACAGCTTTTTCCTTGCGGACATGCCTAATTCCTGGCTGATTTGCCTTTCTCGTCTTAGGGTTGGGGTTCGGCCTAGGGCTAGGATTTTTAAAAGCAGGAAGCCCTGAGTTCCAGGCACACTGGAGCTGTGAAAGGCATCCAAAAGGGAGTGCAAAAGTGCCACAACATGGCTGCTTTCACGGCTTTTTCCTTGGCAAGAAGCCTAACATCAGGCTGATTTACTTTCCCAGGGTTACTGTTAGGCTTAGGCCTAGGGCTAGGATTTTTGAAACTAGGAAGCCCTTAGCTGCAGGCACACTGCAGCTGTTCAAGGCATCCCAAGGGGAGTACAAAAGTGCAACAACATGGCAGCTTTCACAGCTTTTTCCTTGGCACCATCCCTATACCTAGGCTGATTTATCTGCCTAGGGTTAGGGTTAGAGTTCAGCCTAGGGCTTGGATTTCTTTAACCAGGAAGCCCTGAGTTCCAGGCTTACTTCATCTGCCAAAGGCATCCCAAAGGGAGTGCAGAAGTGCCACAACATGGCTGCTTTCACGGCTTTTCCCTTAGGAAGAACCCTAATACCCGGCTGATTTACCTTCCTAGGGTTACTGTTAGGCTTAGGCCTAGGACTTTTAAAACCAGGAAGCCCTGGGCTCCAGGCACACTGCAGCTGCGAAAGGCATCCCAAGGGGAGCGCAAAAGTGACGCAACTTGGCTGCCACCACTGATATTTCCATGAGACCATCCCGAACCATAGGCTGATTTTCCTTCCTAGGGTTAAGGTTTGAGTTACGCCTAGGGTAAGGGTCTATTAACCAGAAAGCCCTGAGTTCCAAGAACACAGCAGCTGCGAAGGACTAGCCAAGAAGAGCGCAAAAGTACCACAACATGCCTGCCTCCACAGCTTTTTCCTTGGGGACATGCCTAATTCCTGGCTGATTTGCCTTTCTCGTCTTAGGGTTGCGGTTCGGCCTAGGGCTAGGATTTTTAAAAGCAGGAAGCCCTGAGTTCCAGGCACACTGGAGCTGTGAAAGGCATCCAAAAGAGAGTGCAAAAGTGCCACAACATGGCTGCTTTCACGGCTTTTTCCTTGGCAAGAAACCTAACATCAGGCTGATTTACTTTCCCAGGGTTACTGTTAGGCTTAGGCCTAGGGCTAGGATTTTTGAAACTAGGAAGCCCTGGGCTCCAGGCACACTGCAGCTGTTCAAGGCATCCCAAGGGGAGTACAAAAGTGCAACAACATGGCAGCTTTCACAGCTTTTTCCTTGGCACCATCCCTATACCTAGGCTGATTTATCTGCCTAGGGTTAGGGTTAGGGTTCAGCCTAGGGCTTGGATTTCTTTAACCAGGAAGCCCTGAGTTCCAGGCTTACTTCATCTGCCAAAGGCATCCCAAAGGGAGTGCAGAAGTGCCACAACATGGCTGCTTTCACGGCTTTTCCCTTAGGAAGAACCCTAATACCCGGCTGATTTACCTTCCTAGGGTTACTGTTAGGCTTAGGCCTAGGACTTTTAAAACCAGGAAGCCCTGGGCTCCAGGCACACTGCAGCTGCGAAAGGCATCCCAAGGGGAGCGCAAAAGTGACGCAACTTGGCTGCCACCACTGATATTTCCATGAGACCATCCCGAACCATAGGTTGATTTTCCTTCCTAGGGTTAAGGTTTGAGTTACGTCTAGGGTAAGGGCTCTATTAACCAGAAAGCCCTGAGTTCCAAGAACACAGCAGCTGCGAAGGACTAGCCAAGAAGAGCGCAAAAGTACCACAACATGCCTGCCTCCACAGCTTTTTCCTTAGGGACATGCCTAATTCCTGGCTGATTTGCCTTTCTCGTCTTAGGGTTGGGGTTCGGCCTAGGGCTAGGATTTTTAAAAGCAGGAAGCCCTGAGTTCCAGGCACACTGGAGCTGTGAAAGGCATCCAAAAGGGAGTGCAAAAGTGCCACAACATGGCTGCTTTCACGGCTTTTTCCTTGGCAAGAAGCCTAACACCAGGCTGACATACTTTCCCAGGGTTACTGTTAGGCTTAGGCCTAGGGCTAGGATTTTTGAAACCAGGAAGCCCTGGGCTCCAGGCACACTGCAGCTGTTCAAGGCATCCCAAGGGGAGTACAAAAGTGCAACAACATGGCAGCTTTCACAGCTTTTTCCTTGGCACCATCCCTATACCTAGGCTGATTTATCTGCCTAGGGTTAGGGTTAGGGTTCAGCCTAGGGCTTGGATTTCTTTAACCAGGAAGCCCTGAGTTCCAGGCTTACTTCATCTGCCAAAGGCATCCCAAAGGGAGTGCAGAAGTGCCACAACATGGCTGCTTTCACGGCTTTTCCCTTAGGAAGAACCCTAATACCCGGCTGATTTACCTTCCTAGGGTTACTGTTAGGCTTAGGCCTAGGACTTTTAAAACCAGGAAGCCCTGGGCTCCAGGCACACTGCAGCTGCAAAAGGCATCCCAAGGGGAGCGCAAAAGTGACGCAACTTGGCTGCCACCACTGATATTTCCATGAGACCATCCCGAACCATAGGCTGATTTTCCTTCCTAGGGTTAAGGTTTGAGTTACGCCTAGGGTAAGGGCTCTATTAACCAGAAAGCCCTGAGTTCCAAGAACACAGCAGCTGCGAAGGACTAGCCAAGAAGAGCGCAAAAGTAGCACAACATGCCTGCCTCCACAGCTTTTTCCTTGTGGACATGCCTAATTCCTGGCTGATTTGCCTTTCTCGTCTTAGGGTTGGGGTTCGGCCTAGGGCTAGGATTTTTAAAAGCAGGAAGCCCTGAGTTCCAGGCACACTGGAGCTGTGAAAGGCATCCAAAAGGGAGTGCAAAAGTGCCACAACATGGCTGCTTTCACGGCTTTTTCCTTGGCAAGAAGCCTAACATCAGGCTGATTTACTTTCCCAGGGTTACTGTTAGGCTTAGGCCTAGGGCTAGGATTTTTGAAACTAGGAAGCCCTTAGCTCCAGGCACACTGCAGCTGTTCAAGGCATCCCAAGGGGAGTACAAAAGTGCAACAACATGGCAGCTTTCACAGCTTTTTCCTTGGCACCATCCCTATACCTAGGCTGATTTATCTGCCTAGGGTTAGGGTTAGGGTTCAGCCTAGGGCTTGGATTTCTTTAACCAGGAAGCCCTGAGTTCCAGGCTTACTTCATCTGCCAAAGGCATCCCAAAGGGAGTGCAGAAGTGCCACAACATGGCTGCTTTCACGGCTTTTCCCTTAGGAAGAACCCTAATACCCGGCTGATTTACCTTCCTATGGTTACTGTTAGGCTTAGGCCTAGGACTTTTAAAACCAGGAAGCCCTGGGCTCCAGGCACACTGCAGCTGCGAAAGGCATCCCAAGGGGAGCGCAAAAGTGACGCAACTTGGCTGCCACCACTGATATTTCCATGAGACCATCCCGAACCATAGGCTGATTTTCCTTCCTAGGGTTAAGGTTTGAGTTACGCCTAGGGTAAGGGTCTATTAACCAGAAAGCCCTGAGTTCCAAGAACACAGCAGCTGCGAAGGACTAGCCAAGAAGAGCGCAAAAGTAGCACAAAATGCCTGCCTCCACAGCTTTTTCCTTGGGGACATGCCTAATTCCTGGCTGATTTGCCTTTCTCGTCTTAGGGTTGCGGTTCGGCCTAGGGCTAGGATTTTAAAAAGCAGGAAGCCCTGAGTTCCAGGCACACTGGAGCTGTGAAAGGCATCCAAAAGGGAGTGCAAAAGTGCCACAACATGGCTGCTTTCACGGCTTTTTCCTTGGCAAGAAACCTAACATCAGGCTGATTTACTTTCCCAGGGTTACTGTTAGGCTTAGGCCTAGGGCTAGGATTTTTGAAACTAGGAAGCCCTGGGCTCCAGGCACACTGCAGCTGTTCAAGGCATCCCAAGGGGAGTACAAAAGTGCAACAACATGGCAGCTTTCACAGCTTTTTCCTTGGCACCATCCCTATACCTAGGCTGATTTATCTGCCTAGGGTTAGGGTTAGGGTTCAGCCTAGGGCTTGGATTTCTTTAACCAGGAAGCCCTGAGTTCCAGGCTTACTTCATCTGCCAAAGGCATCCCAAAGGGAGTGCAGAAGTGCCGCAACATGGCTGCTTTCACGGCTTTTCCCTTAGGAAGAACCCTAATACCCGGCTGATTTACCTTCCTAGGGTTACTGTTAGGCTTAGGCCTAGGACTTTTAAAACCAGGAAGCCCTGGGCTCCAGGCACACTGCAGCTGCAAAAGGCATCCCAAGGGGAGCGCAAAAGTGACGCAACTTGGCTGCCACCACTGATATTTCCATGAGACCATCCTGAACCATAGGTTGATTTTCCTTCCTAGGGTTAAGGTTTGAGTTACGCCTAGGGTAAGGGCTCTATTAACCAGAAAGCCCTGAGTTCCAAGAACACAGCAGCTGCGAAGGACTAGCCAAGAAGAGCGCAAAAGTACCACAACATGCCTGCCTCCACAGCTTTTTCCTTGGGGACATGCCTAATTCCTGGCTGATTTGCCTTTCTCGTCTTAGGGTTGGGGTTCGGCCTAGGGCTAGGATTTTTAAAAGCAGGAAGCCCTGAGTTCCAGGCACACTGGAGCTGTGAAAGGCATCCAAAAGGGAGTGCAAAAGTGCCACAACATGGCTGCTTTCACGGCTTTTTCCTTGGCAAGAAGCCTAACACCAGGCTGACATACTTTCCCAGGGTTACTGTTAGGCTTAGGCCTAGGGCTAGGATTTTTGAAACTAGGAAGCCCTGGGCTCCAGGCACACTGCAGCTGTTCAAGGCATCCCAAGGGGAGTACAAAAGTGCAACAACATGGCAGCTTTCACAGCTTTTTCCTTGGCACCATCCCTATACCTAGGCTGATTTATCTGCCTAGGGTTAGGGTTAGAGTTCAGCCTAGGGCTTGGATTTCTTTACCCAGGAAGCCCTGAGTTCCAGGCTTACTTCATCTGCCAAAGGCATCCCAAAGGGAGTGCAGAAGTGCCACAACATGGCTGCTTTCACGGCTTTTCCCTTAGGAAGAACCCTAATACCCGGCTGATTTACCTTCCTAGGGTTACTGTTAGGCTTAGGCCTAGGACTTTTAAAACCAGGAAGCCCTGGGCTCCAGGCACACTGCAGCTGCAAAAGGCATCCCAAGGGGAGCGCAAAAGTGACGCAACTTGGCTGCCACCACTGATATTTCCATGAGACCATCCCGAACCATAGGCTGATTTTCCTTCCTAGGGTTAAGGTTTGAGTTACGCCTAGGGTAAGGGCTCTATTAACCAGAAAGCCCTGAGTTCCAAGAACACAGCAGCTGCGAAGGACTAGCCAAGAAGAGCGCAAAAGTACCACAACATGCCTGCCTCCACAGCTTTTTCCTTGGGGACATGCCTAATTCCTGGCTGATTTGCCTTTCTCGTCTTAGGGTTGGGGTTCGGCCTAGGGCTAGGATTTTTAAAAGCAGGAAGCCCTGAGTTCCAGGCACACTGGAGCTGTGAAAGGCATCCAAAAGGGAGTGCAAAAGTGCCACAACATGGCTGCTTTCACGGCTTTTTCCTTGGCAAGACGCCTAACATCAGGCTGATTTACCTTCCCAGGGTTACTGTTAGGCTTAGGCCTAGGGCTAGGATTTTTAAAACTAGGAAGCCCTTAGCTCCAGGCACACTGCAGCTGTTCAAGGCATCCCAAGGGGAGTACAAAAGTGCAACAACATGGCAGCTTTCACAGCTTTTTCCTTGGCACCATCCCTATACCTAGGCTGATTTATCTGCCTAGGGTTAGGGTTAGGGTTCAGCCTAGGGCTTGGATTTCTTTAACCAGGAAGCCCTGAGTTCCAGGCTTACTTCATCTGCCAAAGGCATCCCAAAGGGAGTGCAGAAGTGCCACAACATGGCTGCTTTCACGGCTTTTCCCTTAGGAAGAACCCTAATACCCGGCTGATTTACCTTCCTAGGGTTACTGTTAGGCTTAGGCCTAGGACTTTTAAAACCAGGAAGCCCTGGGCTCCAGGCACACTGCAGCTGCAAAAGGCATCCCAAGGGGAGCGCAAAAGTGACGCAACTTGGCTGCCACCACTGATATTTCCATGAGACCATCCCGAACCATAGGCTGATTTTCCTTCCTAGGGTTAAGGTTTGAGTTACGCCTAGGGTAAGGGTCTATTAACCAGAAAGCCCTGAGTTCCAAGAACACAGCAGCTGCGAAGGGCTAGCCAAGAAGAGCGCAAAAGTAGCACAACATGCCTGCCTCCACAGCTTTTTCCTTGGGGACATGCCTAATTCCTGGCTGATTTGCCTTTCTCGTCTTAGGGTTGGGGTTCGGCCTAGGGCTAGGATTTTTAAAAGCAGGAAGCCCTGAGTTCCAGGCACACTGCAGCTGTGAAAGGCATCCAAAAGGGAGTGCAAAAGTGCCACAACATGGCTGCTTTCACGGCTTTTTCCTTGGCAAGAAACCTAACATCAGGCTGATTTACTTTCCCAGGGTTACTGTTAGGCTTAGGCCTAGGGCTAGGATTTTTGAAACTAGGAAGCCCTGGGCTCCAGGCACACTGCAGCTGTTCAAGGCATCCCAAGGGGAGTACAAAAGTGCAACAACATGGCAGCTTTCACAGCTTTTTCCTTGGCACCATCCCTATACCTAGGCTGATTTATCTGCCTAGGGTTAGGGTTAGGGTTCAGCCTAGGGCTTGGATTTCTTTAACCAGGAAGCCCTGAGTTCCAGGCTTACTTCATCTGCCAAAGGCATCCCAAAGGGAGTGCAGAAGTGCCACAACATGGCTGCTTTCACGGCATTTCCCTTAGGAAGAACCCTAATACCCGGCTGATTTACCTTCCTAGGGTTACTGTTAGGCTTAGGCCTAGGACTTTTAAAACCAGGAAGCCCTGGGCTCCAGGCACACTGCAGCTGCAAAAGGCATCCCAAGGGGAGCGCAAAAGTGACGCAACTTGGCTGCCACCACTGATATTTCCATGAGACCATCCCGAACCATAGGTTGATTTTCCTTCCTAGGGTTAAGGTTTGAGTTACGCCTAGGTTAAGGGCTCTATTAACCAGAAAGCCCTGAGTTCCAAGAACACAGCAGCTGCGAAGGACTAGCCAAGAAGAGCGCAAAAGTACCACAACATGCCTGCCTCCACAGCTTTTTCCTTGGGGACATGCCTAATTCCTGGCTGATTTGCCTTTCTCGTCTTAGGGTTGGGGTTCGGCCTAGGGCTAGGATTTTTAAAAGCAGGAAGCCCTGAGTTCCAGGCACACTGGAGCTGTGAAAGGCATCCAAAAGGGAGTGCAAAAGTGCCACAACATGGCTGCTTTCACGGCTTTTTCCTTGGCAAGAAGCCTAACACCAGGCTGACATACTTTCCCAGGGTTACTGTTAGGCTTAGGCCTAGGGCTAGGATTTTTGAAACTAGGAAGCCCTTAGCTCCAGGCACACTGCAGCTGTTCAAGGCATCCCAAGGGGAGTACAAAAGTGCAACAACATGGCAGCTTTCACAGCTTTTTCCTTGGCACCATCCCTATACCTAGGCTGATTTATCTGCCTAGGGTTAGGGTTAGGGTTCAGCCTAGGGCTTGGATTTCTTTAACCAGGAAGCCCTGAGTTCCAGGCTTACTTCATCTGCCAAAGGCATCCCAAAGGGAGTGCAGAAGTGCCACAACATGGCTGCTTTCACGGCTTTTCCCTTAGGAAGAACCCTAATACCCGGCTGATTTACCTTCCTAGGGTTACTGTTAGGCTTAGGCCTAGGACTTTTAAAACCAGGAAGCCCTGGGCTCCAGGCACACTGCAGCTGCAAAAGGCATCCCAAGGGGAGCGCAAAAGTGACGCAACTTGGCTGCCACCACTGATATTTCCATGAGACCATCCCGAACCATAGGCTGATTTTCCTTCCTAGGGTTAAGGTTTGAGTTACGCCTAGGGTAAGGGTTCTATTAACCAGAAAGCCCTGAGTTCCAAGAACACAGCAGCTGCGAAGGACTAGCCAAGAAGAGCGCAAAAGTAGCACAACATGCCTGCCTCCACAGCTTTTTCCTTGGGGACATGCCTAATTCCTGGCTGATTTGCCTTTCTCGTCTTAGGGTTGGGGTTCGGCCTAGGGCTAGGATTTTTAAAAGCAGGAAGCCCTGAGTTCCAGGCACACTGGAGCTGTGAAAGGCATCCAAAAGGGAGTGCAAAAGTGCCACAACATGGCTGCTTTCACGGCTTTTTCCTTGGCAAGAAGCCTAACATCAGGCTGATTTACTTTCCCAGGGTTACTGTTAGGCTTAGGCCTAGGGCTAGGATTTTTGAAACTAGGAAGCCCTGGGCTCCAGGCACACTGCAGCTGTTCAAGGCATCCCAAGGGGAGTACAAAAGTGCAACAACATGGCAGCTTTCACAGCTTTTTCCTTGGCACCATCCCTATACCTAGGCTGATTTATCTGCCTAGGGTTAGGGTTAGGGTTCAGCCTAGGGCTTGGATTTCTTTAACCAGGAAGCCCTGAGTTCCAGGCTTACTTCATCTGCCAAAGGCATCCCAAAGGGAGTGCAGAAGTGCCGCAACATGGCTGCTTTCACGGCTTTTCCCTTAGGAAGAACCCTAATACCCGGCTGATTTACCTTCCTAGGGTTACTGTTAGGCTTAGGCCTAGGACTTTTAAAACCAGGAAGCCCTGGGCTCCAGGCACACTGCAGCTGCAAAAGGCATCCCAAGGGGAGCGCAAAAGTGACGCAACTTGGCTGCCACCACTGATATTTCCATGAGACCATCCTGAACCATAGGTTGATTTTCCTTCCTAGGGTTAAGGTTTGAGTTACGCCTAGGGTAAGGGCTCTATTAACCAGAAAGCCCTGAGTTCCAAGAACACAGCAGCTGCGAAGGACTAGCCAAGAAGAGCGCAAAAGTACCACAACATGCCTGCCTCCACAGCTTTTTCCTTGGGGACATGCCTAATTCCTGGCTGATTTGCCTTTCTCGTCTTAGGGTTGGGGTTCGGCCTAGGGCTAGGATTTTTAAAAGCAGGAAGCCCTGAGTTCCAGGCACACTGGAGCTGTGAAAGGCATCCAAAAGGGAGTGCAAAAGTGCCACAACATGGCTGCTTTCACGGCTTTTTCCTTGGCAAGAAGCCTAACACCAGGCTGACATACTTTCCCAGGGTTACTGTTAGGCTTAGGCCTAGGGCTAGGATTTTTGAAACTAGGAAGCCCTGGGCTCCAGGCACACTGCAGCTGTTCAAGGCATCCCAAGGGGAGTACAAAAGTGCAACAACATGGCAGCTTTCACAGCTTTTTCCTTGGCACCATCCCTATACCTAGGCTGATTTATCTGCCTAGGGTTAGGGTTAGAGTTCAGCCTAGGGCTTGGATTTCTTTACCCAGGAAGCCCTGAGTTCCAGGCTTACTTCATCTGCCAAAGGCATCCCAAAGGGAGTGCAGAAGTGCCACAACATGGCTGCTTTCACGGCTTTTCCCTTAGGAAGAACCCTAATACCCGGCTGATTTACCTTCCTAGGGTTACTGTTAGGCTTAGGCCTAGGACTTTTAAAACCAGGAAGCCCTGGGCTCCAGGCACACTGCAGCTGCAAAAGGCATCCCAAGGGGAGCGCAAAAGTGACGCAACTTGGCTGCCACCACTGATATTTCCATGAGACCATCCCGAACCATAGGCTGATTTTCCTTCCTAGGGTTAAGGTTTGAGTTACGCCTAGGGTAAGGGCTCTATTAACCAGAAAGCCCTGAGTTCCAAGAACACAGCAGCTGCGAAGGACTAGCCAAGAAGAGCGCAAAAGTACCACAACATGCCTGCCTCCACAGCTTTTTCCTTGGGGACATGCCTAATTCCTGGCTGATTTGCCTTTCTCGTCTTAGGGTTGGGGTTCGGCCTAGGGCTAGGATTTTTAAAAGCAGGAAGCCCTGAGTTCCAGGCACACTGGAGCTGTGAAAGGCATCCAAAAGGGAGTGCAAAAGTGCCACAACATGGCTGCTTTCACGGCTTTTTCCTTGGCAAGACGCCTAACATCAGGCTGATTTACCTTCCCAGGGTTACTGTTAGGCTTAGGCCTAGGGCTAGGATTTTTAAAACTAGGAAGCCCTTAGCTCCAGGCACACTGCAGCTGTTCAAGGCATCCCAAGGGGAGTACAAAAGTGCAACAACATGGCAGCTTTCACAGCTTTTTCCTTGGCACCATCCCTATACCTAGGCTGATTTATCTGCCTAGGGTTAGGGTTAGGGTTCAGCCTAGGGCTTGGATTTCTTTAACCAGGAAGCCCTGAGTTCCAGGCTTACTTCATCTGCCAAAGGCATCCCAAAGGGAGTGCAGAAGTGCCACAACATGGCTGCTTTCACGGCTTTTCCCTTAGGAAGAACCCTAATACCCGGCTGATTTACCTTCCTAGGGTTACTGTTAGGCTTAGGCCTAGGACTTTTAAAACCAGGAAGCCCTGGGCTCCAGGCACACTGCAGCTGCAAAAGGCATCCCAAGGGGAGCGCAAAAGTGACGCAACTTGGCTGCCACCACTGATATTTCCATGAGACCATCCCGAACCATAGGCTGATTTTCCTTCCTAGGGTTAAGGTTTGAGTTACGCCTAGGGTAAGGGTCTATTAACCAGAAAGCCCTGAGTTCCAAGAACACAGCAGCTGCGAAGGGCTAGCCAAGAAGAGCGCAAAAGTAGCACAACATGCCTGCCTCCACAGCTTTTTCCTTGGGGACATGCCTAATTCCTGGCTGATTTGCCTTTCTCGTCTTAGGGTTGGGGTTCGGCCTAGGGCTAGGATTTTTAAAAGCAGGAAGCCCTGAGTTCCAGGCACACTGCAGCTGTGAAAGGCATCCAAAAGGGAGTGCAAAAGTGCCACAACATGGCTGCTTTCACGGCTTTTTCCTTGGCAAGAAACCTAACATCAGGCTGATTTACTTTCCCAGGGTTACTGTTAGGCTTAGGCCTAGGGCTAGGATTTTTGAAACTAGGAAGCCCTGGGCTCCAGGCACACTGCAGCTGTTCAAGGCATCCCAAGGGGAGTACAAAAGTGCAACAACATGGCAGCTTTCACAGCTTTTTCCTTGGCACCATCCCTATACCTAGGCTGATTTATCTGCCTAGGGTTAGGGTTAGGGTTCAGCCTAGGGCTTGGATTTCTTTAACCAGGAAGCCCTGAGTTCCAGGCTTACTTCATCTGCCAAAGGCATCCCAAAGGGAGTGCAGAAGTGCCACAACATGGCTGCTTTCACGGCATTTCCCTTAGGAAGAACCCTAATACCCGGCTGATTTACCTTCCTAGGGTTACTGTTAGGCTTAGGCCTAGGACTTTTAAAACCAGGAAGCCCTGGGCTCCAGGCACACTGCAGCTGCAAAAGGCATCCCAAGGGGAGCGCAAAAGTGACGCAACTTGGCTGCCACCACTGATATTTCCATGAGACCATCCCGAACCATAGGTTGATTTTCCTTCCTAGGGTTAAGGTTTGAGTTACGCCTAGGTTAAGGGCTCTATTAACCAGAAAGCCCTGAGTTCCAAGAACACAGCAGCTGCGAAGGACTAGCCAAGAAGAGCGCAAAAGTACCACAACATGCCTGCCTCCACAGCTTTTTCCTTGGGGACATGCCTAATTCCTGGCTGATTTGCCTTTCTCGTCTTAGGGTTGGGGTTCGGCCTAGGGCTAGGATTTTTAAAAGCAGGAAGCCCTGAGTTCCAGGCACACTGGAGCTGTGAAAGGCATCCAAAAGGGAGTGCAAAAGTGCCACAACATGGCTGCTTTCACGGCTTTTTCCTTGGCAAGAAGCCTAACACCAGGCTGACATACTTTCCCAGGGTTACTGTTAGGCTTAGGCCTAGGGCTAGGATTTTTGAAACTAGGAAGCCCTTAGCTCCAGGCACACTGCAGCTGTTCAAGGCATCCCAAGGGGAGTACAAAAGTGCAACAACATGGCAGCTTTCACAGCTTTTTCCTTGGCACCATCCCTATACCTAGGCTGATTTATCTGCCTAGGGTTAGGGTTAGGGTTCAGCCTAGGGCTTGGATTTCTTTAACCAGGAAGCCCTGAGTTCCAGGCTTACTTCATCTGCCAAAGGCATCCCAAAGGGAGTGCAGAAGTGCCACAACATGGCTGCTTTCACGGCTTTTCCCTTAGGAAGAACCCTAATACCCGGCTGATTTACCTTCCTAGGGTTACTGTTAGGCTTAGGCCTAGGACTTTTAAAACCAGGAAGCCCTGGGCTCCAGGCACACTGCAGCTGCAAAAGGCATCCCAAGGGGAGCGCAAAAGTGACGCAACTTGGCTGCCACCACTGATATTTCCATGAGACCATCCCGAACCATAGGCTGATTTTCCTTCCTAGGGTTAAGGTTTGAGTTACGCCTAGGGTAAGGGTTCTATTAACCAGAAAGCCCTGAGTTCCAAGAACACAGCAGCTGCGAAGGACTAGCCAAGAAGAGCGCAAAAGTAGCACAACATGCCTGCCTCCACAGCTTTTTCCTTGGGGACATGCCTAATTCCTGGCTGATTTGCCTTTCTCGTCTTAGGGTTGGGGTTCGGCCTAGGGCTAGGATTTTTAAAAGCAGGAAGCCCTGAGTTCCAGGCACACTGGAGCTGTGAAAGGCATCCAAAAGGGAGTGCAAAAGTGCCACAACATGGCTGCTTTCACGGCTTTTTCCTTGGCAAGAAGCCTAACATCAGGCTGATTTACTTTCCCAGGGTTACTGTTAGGCTTAGGCCTAGGGCTAGGATTTTTGAAACTAGGAAGCCCTTAGCTCCAG